>NW_027287123.1:82500-116749 GCF_022747635.1 Hetaerina americana
GAAATTTAAACCATAACCTATTGTACATAGGAATAAACTTTCATAATTTCCAAGACTATTTTAGAATAGCGAAAAAACCATTGTCTAAATAGACACTCAACACAAATTTCTACGTCTGTTCAATTTCTAAAGTATTGAATATTTTTCTCCTAAACCTACGCATTGATTGGATTAAAATTCATGTTCATTTAACATACGATATTTCGCTACAAGAATACGTCTCCATTTAATCAATTTGCGTTTGAATTTGTGGAAAAATTATTTAGAAAAATAACCTTCTGGAGTTTAATACGAGGGGATGGCATGGAAGCACATTGAAGTACATATTGCGTCAGTTTAATATACATTATGTACATTTGTATATATATATATATATATATATATATATATATATATATATATATATATACACATACATACATACATACATAAATCTTAACAATGCTAATAGATTGGTGCTATTTCTTAGCCAAATTCTTATTATTGGTTGGAATTTCTAAAGAAGACTTAAATGCAAAAATTTGGACATTAATAATAATGGAAAGTGCGTTGAAATAATATTTTAAGAACTGTTTAAATTCAAATTGATATCTTATTCGTAGTTGTGTCCACGTAGTTAATCCGCAGTCCGCTAGCGCTGACTTTCGGTGGTATGATGTAAGGGTACTGATTGTGCTGCCTCTGGTGGAGTATTTGAGTACTCCGTGTTCGATCCCCTCGAGTGTTCGAGTGCCTTCTGGTCCCTTCGCGACGAAATCTCCGCCCTTCGTGACGTCACTTGCCAATTTTAAACATTCTGCTTTTTCTGAGCGTTTTTTAACACGAAATTAACTTTATAAATGGGTTTAAATATTTCCACAATGAAAATATTGAATTTAATTAATCAAATTCATGCGAGTAATATTCCTAATAATGGATAAATGATATCATTGTAATTACTTTTACTCATAATGAATTGAAAAATCCATTCCATACTCCATGCGAGAAATTTAAACACTTACACTAAGTCTACTTATTTACACTAAGTCTACGTCTTGTTTCCTTTAAAATATTCCATTCGTTTAAAATCGCAAATATTGCTGTGCTTTCGCGATTTCTCATTTTAAAATTATAATACCGTATACCGTCCGTCGTATAGGCCGTCGAAACCTTTTGACCCTTTGAGGCTGTAATCTTTTATTCTGGATGTTGTTGGTTTTGGATATAATGGATAATCATTCTTTTAAAGAAAGTTAGGTTGGCTTACTTTAAAAATATTAAATTAATAATGAAATTCAAAATTACAATGTATATATATATATATGTATATTTATATATATATATATATATATATATATATATATATATATATATATAACCTTCTCTCTGTGTTCTCTATAACATCTCTTTGTGTTTTCCCATCTCATACAGCGTCCGTTAGGATTTTACCCTTAGGGGCTCATAAATGTACTATAAGCATTGAAATATTAGTTTACTTAAGCTTAAAATTATTTTTCACACGAACATATTCATTTGCAAGGTATAAACAGGAAGATTTAAATAGATAGTCCATCAAAAAGGTCGTAATACAACATTACCCTTTGGGCGCTTATTTCTTTAATTCGACTTGAGGCGTTTTTCATAGTGTTATCTCTTTTTTAAAAAATTACAAAATTTCCCATTTTTGAAGTATATTATTACGATTTCATTAACCGTCCGTCATATGGTCCGTTTATTTCTTTGAAAATTAGGCGGTAGCTTTAAGATTTATGTGTTGAATTCTTTACACTATAGTATCTGCTACAAGCTATCGAATGCTAAACTCAAAAAGCAGTAAGCATTGATAGCGTAGAACGAGAGAAGGAAGTGAAACAAAATAAGGACCTGAAATTTAATCTCGCAAAAGATTGTGATTCAGCCCTCTGGAATGGAAACTCTGGAGCAGAAAGAGTTCAACTCCGATGGGAAATTGGCGAAAGACGGGTGTTACTTGGATACCACGAGGGATACAGGATTATAAGACGTAATCAATAGGAATTCTAAAATAAAATAGTCAGCCTTCCGCCGTCTTCCCCTAGCAGGGCAACAGATAGAAGTCGAGACATTCTTCTCCACTCCAGGAGACAGTAGAACAATTTTTTGACTCGGTTTAGTTGTTAAGATGAATTTTTACAGGTCACGAGTGATTTGGGAACGGACGGTGCATTGAATTAACTGGATTTGACCTCGGAGATAATTTATGAATGATTTGAACTTTCTGTTTGTATAGGAAAATGTCTCACTCTGACCAAATCTGAGCATTCACCATTCACGAAAACCTTCGACCTATCACTCCATCACTACGAGGAGTACCCAAATTGTAACCAAGGCAACAAAAAAGGGTAAATACGTATCATAAAACAGTTGAAAACAACTCTGGGTACAGGGGAATAAATGATTGACCACGACTTACAGCATAAAACAAAAGCAGAAAACCTAGAAAATTGTTATAACATAAGACTAAACCTGACGAGCAGGGAAAAATTCCATTTCTTGACCAGGTTTTATAAGAGTTAAGCTAGAATCATAATAGTTACTTCCCAAAGGACATTCTGCACACGTAAAAGAAAGGACTCAGGGTTTGAATTCTTTGGAGGAGATGGAAAATTGACAATCCCTTCAATTTGACAGATATGTGGTTGTCAAAGAAAGGATATACCACTCCCGTTTCACACCCTTTCCTTATCTTCCTAAAATACTCCTAAATCCTAGAGACCAACCAAGCCAGGATTGAGAATTTCTAAATCTATAAAACCAGATGTTTTTCCGAAGCTCGGAGACCATTGTGGTGTTATGTCTTGAAGTGGAAATTGAAACCTTTCTTATCCTTACCCTAATCTTGAAGGAATCCCCTCCTACAAAGTTATTCCCCTTAAACTGTTATGTTTTTATAATAATCTCTGTTTAAATTGAGTGGTCAACTTGAATCCATTTCCCTTTCCCAATAACGAGTTTTTCCTTGAGTTTATAACAGCTCAAGAATTCGTCAAAAACTCAATATGAATCGATTAGTCTTAATTTTTATGTTTTTCAGTGCAAAGAATGAATTGAAATAAAAGAATGGCTCATTAATTTTTAATTTCATTGGTTTCCTTGAGAAGAACGGCGAATGCAAGAATTTTTTATGCATGAAAATACGTTTTTTTTGCATATTTACTACTCTTTTAAAATTGTCCTTTCGCTGGGAATAATTCGATTTTAAATTAAAGATATGATTTACTTAAGTCAGTTTACCTATAGTAAGGATTCCAGGTGTGCTTAGAGCCATCTCAGAGGACCACGGATACCACAAAAACACACTCGCGAAAAGAAAACATAATGAACTTGAACGCCGAACGATATCTCCAGTTGAACTACAATACGTCAAGGAATTATGAATGAAATCAATCCGCAATTAAGCGCCGTATCGCGTGTTTATATATGTGTGTGTATATATATATATATATATATATATATATATATATATATATATATATATATATATATATATACATATACATATACATTAATTTCTGTGGGTAGCGGTGGTCCAGTGGGTAGAGAGCGTTGGACTACTGACCAGAGGGTATATATAGTATATATACACATACATATGTGAAAATCACGCGTTTTTGTCAAGATTTAATGACAATACCTTTTATTTTCTTCGGTACTAAAAAATCGTTCCCTTTTATTTCTGAAAATGTAGTTTCTGTCAATATTTTCGCGAAATACGTCGTTTTCTTAATTTTCGCAAAAATCGCAATTAACGCAAATGAAGAATTTCCCAACGCAATTATAATGCCAATAGATTTGTAATATTTCTTTGCCGTATTCTTATTAGTGATGGGAAGTTCTGAATTTGAGGGCCCTTTCATGCATAAATTTGGAATAATTAGGGAAAGTGCTTAAAGTAACATTTTAAGAACCGTTTAAATTCAAATTGACATTCGTATTCGTAGTTGTGTCCACGTAGTTAATCCGGAGTCCGATAGCGCTGACTTACGGTGGTGTGATGTACGGGTACTGATTGTTCTGCCTCTGGTGGAGTATTTGAGTACTCTGTGTTCAATCCCTTCGGGTGTTCGAGTGCCTTCTTTTCCCTTTCGCGACGAACTCTCCGCCCCTCGTGACGTCACTCGCCTCTTTATTATATTCTCCATGTCCTGAGCGCTTTTAACACGAAATTAACTTTTTAAATCTATTTAAATGGGTTTTCTACATTACAATATACAATTTATTTTACGTTATCATCGAGCTTTTTCGTAATAATGATTAATTTGCACCGTTGTAATTACTTTTACTCATATTTTCTCGTCGTCGGACAAATGAGAATCGAAGCGCGAGCGCGTCGTCGGACAATTGCGATTGGAGGCGCGACCTCATCGTCGGACGAACAGAAAACCGAAACCCCGTTCACTCTTAGCCCCCGCGATACACGGTCGGTTTCCGGGTTGCCTAGTCATAGGGATCCTGGGTAGGAATCGTATTTACATGAGCCATTATAAAAGAAATGCGCGTGATTTCGTAGTCACGCGACTGTCCATGGCAGCGAGGTAAAACCAGTGGGAAAATGTGGTTAGAGGTCTGGCCTTCCAAAGCAACCAATCGCCAGTTTGATCCGAGCGGTCTGACGAGTCTATTATGAAAGTGACATTCGTGATTTCATTGTGACGCCATATATTTTTTAGATAAGTGCCTCATTTATATCGTAGAAATATATATATATATATATATATATATATATATATATATATATATATATATATATATATATATATATGTATATGTATATGTATATATATATATATATATATATATATATATGTATATATATAGATATATTTATATTTTATCGTCTTATTAATGAAAAGACGGTATTTTAAGTATTCTCCAATGATAATCAGTACATTTTTGCAATTCACCCTCAGCAATTTTCGTTAAAAACTTCAACCTAATTCAATCAAGTTGCCTCCAATAAAAAAAACATTTTTTTTTAATCAGGAATCAACAATGGCTTCTTCATTTGCCCTCAAAACTTTGGCCAATTTTAACTTGATATATTGGATTTTAAACAGAATTTTCAATTGTTACTAAACGAGTGATGTACGGAGGATGGATGGACCAAATCAATTCTAAGACGGTTTTAGTCCAGTCAACAACAATAGGATGTAGTTTAGCTGTTTCATTCACCGATCTGTGAGAGTTTGCCCAAATTGTCATCCTGGATTCGAGAACGATCCTCCGTTTCCTTTTAGTTTATTCCTATATTCCACCAACGAGCTCTTCTGTTGGCAAACGGATGCTCGTGTACCATTCAGGATACAGGGTTCCACTTTGCCCTAATGTTATTTTCAATGTCCAGAGGGTATTCCGTGATGAAATAGCCAATCATTGGCTTCGATGTGCTTATATGGGCGATAATCACCTTGGTGGGATTTGGCTGGTCTTGGAAGACCCATAAAGTGGATTTCTGTCTTATTTCGATCTCATACACATTTATATATAAGACTCGCACACACCTGTGTATTTAGATGTTATACACAGCTTTCGAGGGAGCGCGATTATGAATCAATCACCCCCTGACAACAAATCCATTTATAAAACATTTATTAACAAGGAACACGAAATAAATGCGTAAAGATGGAATAATATTTATCTTATGTTATAAGTACAATTCGAAGTTAATTTAATGGGGAAGGGTTATAATATCCTTAAATAAAAGATTATCGGATAAATATTTAATTTTGACCTCCAATTTGAATTTGGAAAACTAATTGTTATAAGACCAATAAGTCAATAAATCAACGCCGAACGATTCCTGCAATTGAACTAAAATACGTTGGGAAATAATAAATGAAATCAATCCGTATTTCAGCACCGTTTCGCATATATATACATATATACATATATATATATATATATATATATATATATATATATATATATATATATATATATATATATATATATATATATATATATATATATGTGTGTGTGTGTGTGTGAAAAACACTCGCCTTGGTCATGATTTAATGACTTTATATTTTGTTAATTTTTTACTGAAAATCCTTCCCTTTTATTTCTGATTATTTAGTTGCGGTCAATATTTTCGCGAAATACGTTGCTTTTTGAATTTTCGCCAAAATCGTATTTCACGCAATAAAAAATTTCTCAAATTCTTTAAAAAGCTAATAGATTGGTGCTATTTCTTAGCCATATTCTTATAAGCGATGGGAAGTCCTAAATGTGATGTTGCTATAATGTACTAATTTGGAACAATTATGGAAAGTGCTTTAAAAAGAACTATTTAAATTCAAATTGATATCGTATTCGTAGTTGCGTCGACGTAGTTTGTCCGAAATCCGCTAGCGCTGACTTACGGTGGTAAGATGTACAGGTACTGATTGTGCTGCCTCTGATGGAGTATTTGAGTACTCCGTGTTCAATCCCTTCGAGTGTGCCAGCTCCTTCTGGTCCCTTCGCGACGAACTCTCCGCCCCTCGTGACGTCACTCGCCAATTTTTAAAATTCTCCTATTCTGCCCGTTTTTTAACAGAATAATAACATTATGAATGGGTTTAAAGTGTGCCACGTGAAAATATTGAGTTTATTTTATCAAATTCATCGAGTGTTACCCGTAATAATGGATAATTTGTATCATTGTAATTACAGTTGCTCTTAATTTTATTAAAATTAATTTCATGCGAGAAGATTTAAGTCATGGAAAGTATGTCTACGTCTTCTTCCTTTGAAGTATTCCATTCGTTTTATATCGTAAATATTGCCACGATTTCGCGTTTTTCCATTTTAAAATTATAATACAGTATACCGTCGATACATATTTACCCTGATTGCTGTAACCCTTTTTTTCCTTTAATTCTTTGGATATGGAGAAATTAAATTTTTTCGATCATTCCTTAAAGAGATTTAACTTGGTCATATATAAAAACATTTTTAGGCTGCAATGCTATTTTGAAGTAAGTCGTCTGTCAAAGAAGCCGTAATATATCAGTCCTTTATATATATATATAAATAAAAATAAATATATATATAGATAAATAGCTATATATATATATATATATATATATATATATATATATATATATATATATATATATAGATAGCCTGGTCGTTTGAGCTAAAATATATGTTTGTAATATGTGTGTGTGAGGAGAAATTCATTAGGATATTCTTAAAAAATTGGCAATTCTGTTCCTCTTTGAATTCATTCAGTAATCGTCCTTCGCATTCGGCATCTTGCCCTTATCCCATTCCACGACGAGAGAGAGGTTATCACTTGTATATATATAAATAAATAAATATATATATATATATATATACATATATATACATATATATAAATATATATATATATATATATATATATATATATACTTGCATTTATTATAATTATTAGGTAATCTATTGGTTTAGGTAGGTTTTTTGCTGGACACAGCTACTAAATAAATATTTTGTGACTCCTAACATAATACAAAATCCAGTATCCTACTCTGGTCCCTCTTCATCTCCGAGTACTTTCTTCCTCCCTTCGTCCCGTCATACCTCCCTATCCTGCTCCTTCCCTATCCCCTCTATTACAGTCTTCAACATCCCACTGCCAGTCAACACCCCCTCCATCCACTTTTCCTGCCTTCCTGGGATTTCTCCCAACAAGATCTTTGCCCACCATACCAAGTACTTCCTCATTTGTTTTCTTGTCTATTTCACCTTTTCCAAACTTCTACACACCTACATTTCAAAAGTCTCCTATCTTTTTTATATTCTATCCTCCTGCGTCAATGACCGAGTTTTTGTACCGTACATGTCTTCTCCTACACACACACACACACACACGCTCCTTATCAAAGTTTTTATGAGCCTTTTCTTAATATCCTTACTCAACGTCCGTCTCATCATTTCCCTACTCCTTGTGAAAGCCTCTTTGCCCTACTCAATCCTTTTATTTACGATCCTGAGAACAACTTTAGCTGTGTGGGATATCAAGCTTGCTAGTGAGGACTACAGGACAAACTTGTCCTGTAGTCCTCACAAGAAGTAACCTTTACCTTTTTCGGAATAAGAACTAAAACTGATCTCAGAAAGTCTTCTGGCCAGATTACTTCCTCATAGATACTACAAATAAGCCCGTATAGCGTCTTCCTCCCACATTTTCATAAACAATTCAAACAGTTGTTCTGCAGGAATGTTATCCACCCCAATAGCCTTATTTATTTTCATCTCCCTGAATTCCTTTTCTATTTCATTGTCAAGTATGTCTGGACCTAAGCTATCTTCCTCTACGTCATGTTCCTTTTCTATGTCTAACTTTGTTGGTCTAAGTTATTTGCTATACTTTTCTTCTGCATAAATATATAATTATGTATATATATATATATATATATATATATATATATATATATATATATATATATATATATACATAATTATATATTTATGCAGAAGAAAAGTATAGCAAATAACATAGACCAACTATTATATATATATATATATATATATATATATATATATATATATATATATATATATATAAACCAAAACTAGTATTTTCTTTAATTCAGTCATTAGTATGCCTGTGATAAACTCACCCCAATTTTACACCCAACTTACTCCCCACCTTATGTAAGTTTTTTTCTCTCCTTACTATCAGGCCACCCTCTTTGAAATAAATTCCAAAATAGGCGAGCTTCCAATTTTTGTCCCTGAATGTTCATTTTAATCATCTTATTTTTACAGATTCTCATTACTGTCAATTCCTGGAGATTAATTCTTACCATAAAATAGCACTGATCCTGTGCTCTGATAATAAATAAATGTTTCCCGTTGGTAGACTGGCTAACTAACATTTGAATATCAACACGCATGATTGATGGGTTCCCCACTTACTTCATCAGCCCTCCAATTATGTGTGCACATCTTACTATACCTTAATATTGAAAAGATTGGGCTCTAATGGCCATCGCTGGCTTCATCCCTTCCACCTTTTCTCTCTATGCGACTTTGTTTACTTCATTCTTCTTCGCATTTCAGGAAATGTATGGGTAGCAGATAAGATGTGAATCCCTCTCGTATACTCCCAACTTCATTTATATGTGTACCCAGTTTACTTGATTGAATGCTTTATAAAAGTACAAGGTGCATTAAAATACATCCTCACTCCTGATCATATGCTCGTGTTTACTTGATACGTCATTACTGACATACTCTTCCAGGTTCCTGATTCAAACTGTTCATTGCCCTTATACTCATTTGCTCTCTTCATTACTCAATGGTTGATGACCCCAGCTAATCTCTCACCTAAAGTAATATGTTAATATGTTAATAGATAGTTTTCAAATGAGTAAATCCTTAGGTGAATGAAATCAAACTTCATTTGTCAATAGTCTTTTTGAACTGCTGCTACTTTTTTGGGATATTATCCAAATCAATTCGTCTTCCAGCTTAACCTGCCTCATAAATACTATGACTGAGACCATAAAAACTATTTTAAGCGGCATGCAAAATCAGACTTATTGCGATGCATACAAAACATATATTTATAGCCTTTTCCATTTTTGGAATAGGAACTAACACTGATTTAACAAATTCTTCTGGCCAAATTCATCCTTCGTAAATGCCAATAAAAAGTTTAAAAAAATCTTTTTCCTGCACCATTTAAATTTTTAAAAGTAACACAGGAATGTTTTCAACCCCCATTGCCTTTTTTGGTTAAAATTTCTTTCATTTTCTTTCGTCCATTTAATCATTTAAGCCTTGAAATAAACTATTCTATGTACACCATTTTTTATTAAGATGTCGCTTGTTTAGTTTCCTTATAAAAGCTCTGTATTCCTTTCACCTCTCTGACATTTCGTGGTTCTTTACTTAGCTTGGATTGTTTGCTACGATTTGATTTTCTTACTTCATAACATTTTTCCACATTTCTATCTTTCTAATCATTCTTTCCATAATCCTTTGTCTTTCTTGTCCTTTGGTTTCTTGTCCTATGGGCACTTCCATGCAGGAGGCAGAAGATGTAAACCCATTTTCATATATATCCTCAATTCTTCTTCATAGTTCCCAGCGTCTTTCCTTCAGTTACAATTTTTCCTGCTGCCTGAATCTCCTCCCTTATTGTACTGATTCAGTCAGATGTAAAATATTACTAAATTGCTAATTACTAAATTGTGATCAGATCCAGTGGTAGGAAAAGGTGTAAATGTATTTTGTTGTTTCTCAATATAAAATTGACGATCTAACCAATTAATTTCTGAGTAGCCACCCATGTATACCTATGCCATTTGTGGTATCAAACCAAGTTTTGGTTGTTATTAATACCTGGCCTATCAATTGATTACTTTAAGTGGTCATTTCTTAGTTAAAATTAGTTATTGATATGGTACTCTGGACTGATTCCTGGACGTATCTCACTCAGCGAATAAACAGCTTTTATATTTTTCCGGAGTAATGGGTCTACTAAGCTTGTCCAATGGATTCGCCGCATAATCCCACCCCCTCCGTCTTTGTAGGGAACGAAAGTCAAAACCATGCCAACTCCCCTATTCGATCCCCTCCCATCCCAACTCCCCCATTCGATTCCTATCACACGGCGTGTGAGGCTCATCGGCCAATCTCATGAGTCGAGGAATTAAACTGGTATTCGTGGTCAACGGCTCCCTCTCGCTTTACGTTACACTCCAGCTGACCCATTTGACGTCGACCCCTCGAGTTAAATGCGGAGACCTCTGCATTAAATCTTGTGTAGTGTGGGAAACAGGATAAGCAGCCGTGGGCTCTTTTCAATTTACTGCTAACGGCTTCAGAAAGTTTGACTTGAGCAACACTTGTTCATTCCCCCCCCCCTGTAATGCGTTTCTTCGTCATCGTAATACGTCACTTGTGAGGACAGTACTTCTTCATAACTCGCCCTCACTCTGCCCCGACTCTTCGCAGCGATCGGAGGTAAGTAGTTCCATCCATGCATAAAGCCCAAACTTAGAGCATTGCTCATTAGTTTAATCAAGTAATAATCATACAATAGTTCTCAACGAAAGTGTTTTGGTTAAATTAACTATGTTGGCTCGAATTTCACGTTAATGTCCCACACAGTTCTTTCAAAACAGTTAACTTCGCTTATGTGCATGTGCATTGGGAGTGATTGAAATATTTCATTATTCTTACCACGCGCGTGAGGGTTCGATATTCTCATCTGTTAGAGGCTTACTGTTGAGTGTTCTAATAAGTGCGTAATCATTTTCCCGAATTGTTTGAAATATAACATCGTTATTTTATTTAAAACTATCCCTTGTGTTTTAGGATGCGTCGTGCTTTCAATACCGAACTAAGAAATCGTAAACTGAGACTTAAAAATCCTTTTCTTAGTTTTAACTGTTCTGGTAAAGATTTCCCTAATCCACTCGAAAATTGATTTTCGTTTTCTCTGATGATTGATGATGATCATTTTTAAATTTGTTCCAGGGAAGCCAAGGGGTGAATGAGGAACTGGTGAGAAATTCCAAACGGGTTGGATCGGACAGGAATCGGAATCTTCCAGCTCCATGGGAAGAAGTCGTGATAGTAGGGAGACCGCGGAATAACCCAGCCAAGGAGTTCGACATCGAGGGCTGGTGGAAATCGTGGTAAGTAGGAAACGTTTCATATTCAGGGTGATGTGTAGATAACTAAGGATTTTATCAACGTTCGGAGTTCAAATGGCAAAGGTGTATATTCCATGAGTGGCCTATTTCCATTACTATTCTTCGCATAGGAGCGGCTTCGTCGTGGTTAAATTGTTTTGACACGTAATACCTACCGGGTTACGTGACGGAAGCCTTTAGACCTTAGGTGAATTCTCCTCAATTTTTACAAACTTAGTTTCGTATTACGTATTACTACGCATGTAAGTATTACTACAACATTTTCCAGTGGCATAAGTAGAATAAGAATGATTCACTTTAGGTAAGAATCGGAAGGTGACTTAGCTTCTTGGTTTTCATTCGGAACCTAATTAATAATTACGACTTTGTTACAACTCCCTAAGATTACTTCTATGCTTCTCTACTAGTAGCAAGCAAGTTAATCGAGTTTAGATTACATATAGTATTAGATTAGTAGATATTATTTCTTCTCTCTGATAAAATCACTCTTATAAATTTACGTACTTAAGGAAATATTACGTAAGCATGTCCGCAATATGGAGTATGGGGTCAATTCACATTTTAAAAAAATTATTTTTTCGAATTTTCACGAGTACATGATTTCAAACGACTCTCCGCGACATTCGTTTTTGGGATGCCGTTGTCACGGATAAATAGGATGGATGATCTAGGGATACAAGACAGAATCACGTAGAGATTTTGTGAATATCTTCCTAATAACTAAATCATTTTTGCTGACATAACTTTTGTGATTTCTTGATGAACGTCTATTAGCCTGTCGTTAGAATTTCGATTGAATTTCACGTAGTGGACACGTGTAAGTGTTAAGTGGTATTTGATAAATAAGAATGGTATTATTCACGTTGGACCCTTTTTAATAATTACGCTATGATTACTTTTTACTTATTCTGCGAGTCACTATTACTCGAATTCTAATTACATTTTGCATAAGAGATACGAGATTATTATCTCCCCATAAAATGTCTCATAAATTCACGTAATCCATGTAACAGCAATATCGTCAGCAATGCGTTTTTCTAATATATGTATTGTTCATTTCAATTTACTTTCCAAGAGTGCATCAATTTATTGGTGGAGTGACCTTTTCGCGGTTAATTGGAAGGATTATATAATTCAACATTGTTACCTAGACAGAATGTTTATTTCGTCCTAATAACTTACCGGCATGCTGACATAACTCATATAACTTTATATTTAATGCTCAAGACATGAGCATTAAATATATATATAGGGTACGGTATAGGGTATTTTAATTTTAAAATAGGAAAACACGAAAGCATAACCATATTTGCGTTATAAAACGATTCGAATACTTAAAAGGAAGAAGACGTAGACATACATTCAATCACTTAAATTTTCTCGCAATAAATTATTTTTAAATGAAATTAGGAATAAAAGAAATTTAAATGGTTTAAAATAGCCATTATTACGAATAATACTCGCATGAATTTGATTAATTAAATATAATATATTTATTGAGGAACACTAAAAACCCATTAATTAAGTTATTTTCGCGTTTAAAAACGCCCAGAAAAAGGAGAATTCTAAAAATTTGCGAGTGACGTCATGAGGGACGGAGAGTGTGAGTGCGTTGGTCGCGAAGGGAACACAAGTCACGCGAACACTCGATGGGATCGAACACGGAGTACTCTTATACTCCGCCAGAGGCAGCACAATCAGTACCCGTTCATCACACCACCGTAAGTCAGCGCTATGCGGACTTAAGATTAACTACGTCGAAGCAACTCCGAAATACGAATGACCATGAGTTTAACGGTTTTTGTAATATTATTTTAAAACACTTTCCATGATTTTTAATGTACAAATTATTGCATTCAAGTCTTCTTTAGAAATTCTTATCACTTATTAGAATTTGGCTAAGAAATAGCACCAATCTATTAGCATTTTATTATAGTTGTTGGGAAATTCTATATATGCGAAAATTAAAAAAAAACACGATAAAAGAGGGTTATATATACTATATTTATGTATGTATGTATATATATATGTATATATATATATATATATACACACACACACACACACACACGAGGGTCATCCGGAAAGTAGTACCCGTTCGTGAAATAAAGACACAAAAGTAAATATTAACAAACATAAAAAATTTTATTTGAAAGAGGATACTTTAAACTACTTCTCAACATAATCTCCAAGCAAATTAAGGCATTTGTCATAACGTGTGACAAGTTTCTGTATTCCTGCTGCATAGTCCTTCGCCGCCAGCTCATTGAGATACGCGAGGGACCCATCTTGCACAAACTTTTGCATAATGCAGATGGTGTTTAACAATTTCATGAACAATTGTTCGAGAAACATTGGGAAAATGCTCACAGATGTCATCAATTGTGACGCGCCGATCGTTCCTCACGAATTCGTCAACTGAGCTCACCAGTTGGTCTGTAATGACAGACGGTCTCCCCGAACGCTCATCGTCGTGTGTGTTCCCCCTCCCCATGTTGAAGTTGCGACACCACCGCCGAACAGACGACTCGTCCATTACATTGTCTCCATACACCTCCTTTAATTGGCGATGAATATCACATGGGCGAACGTTTCTTGCATTGAGGAATTTAATCACTGCCCTCACTTCACAACTGGCGGCGTTCTCAATTTTTTTAAACATTGTAAACAATCACAGAAACAACACAGGCAATGCTAGCGTCACGCAACTTGGCTCAGAGAAGGCAGACAAGCCACTGAAGCTATCTGACCTCGTCCAGCGGCTACTCGCGTCGTCAGCACTTCATGCGGCACGAACGGGTACTACTTTCCGGATGACCCTCGTGTGTGTGTGTGTGTGTGTGTATATATATATATATATATATATATATATATATATATATATATATATATATATATGTATATATATATATATATATTTATACGAGATTTTCATTTATATAGTTCCTCCACGTATTTTGGTTCAAATCGAGATATCGTTCGGCTTTCATTTTATTACTAACTGATCTTAAACAAAATAGTTTTCCCAATTTAAAGTGGAGGTCAAAGTTAAAAAGATTCTCTAGCTTTGATATTATAACCCCTTCGCCATTAAATTAACATCGAATGGTAGTTAAACATTGAATACAAAATTAAATAACTCCATTTTGACATATTTATTTCGTGCTACCTTTTATTAAAAGTTTAATTAATTGATTTGTTATTTAGGTGAATTGTAATCGCGGTCCATCGGAAACTGCGGATAACATCTAAATTCACAAGTGTCGGCGAATCTTATATATATTTTCGTATGAGCCCGAAACAAGACAGAAGGGAGTATGACTGGGCGGGGCGGTGAGACACGCAAAACCTAGGCAGAGCCCTCGTCCGTCAGAAAGGAAGGGAGTATGGCAGGGCGGACGCGGTCACAAAACACATAACCTAGGCAAAGCCCTCGTCCGTCGGGAAGAAAGGGTGAATGGCAGGGCGGACGCGGTCAAGGTACGAATAACCTAGGGGGAGCCCTCTCTGCTAGAAGTAAGCCAGTTAATCGAGTTTAGATTACTAATAGTATTATATTAGTAGATATTATTTCTTCTCTCTAATAAAATCACTCTTATAAATTTACGTACTTAAGGAAATATTACGTCAGCATGTCCGCAATCTGGAGTATGGGGTCATTTCGCATTTAAAAAAAATTAATTTTTCGACTTTTCACGCGTGCATTATTCCTTACGACTCTCCGCGATATTCGTATTTGGGATGCGGTTGTCACGGATAAATAGGATGGATGATCTAGGGATACAAGAGAGAAGAATGTAGAGATTTTGTGAATATCTTCCTAATAACTATAGCATTTTTGCTGACATCACTTTTGTGATTTCTAGATGAACGTCTATTAGCCTATCGTTAGAATTTCGATCATATTTCACGTAGTGAACACGTTTAATTTTAAATGGTATTTGTTAAATAAGAATGGTATTAACTCACGTCGAATCCTTTTTAATAATTACCCTATTATTACTTTTTACTTATTCTGCGAGTCGCTATAAGCCTATCAGTCGAATTCCCATTACATTTCGCATAAGAGATACGAGATTATTAACTCCCCATAAATAGACGCATAATTTTACGTAATCCAGTCAAAAGCAGTATAGTCAACAATGCGTTTTTCTATAATGTGTATTTTTTATTTCAATTTACTTTCCAAGAGTGCTTCAATTTATTGATGGAGTGACATTGCCACGGTTAATAGGAAGGGTTTTAATATTCAACATTGGTACCTAGACAGAATTTTTATTTCGTCCTAATAACTTACTGGCATGCTGACATAAATCATATAACTTTATATTTAAAGCTCAAGACATTAGTATTATATATATATATATATATATATATATATATATATATATATATATATAGGATACGATATATATAGGATACGGGTGTTTTATTTTAAAATAGGAAAACACGAAAGCATAACAATATTTGCAATATAAAACGATTGGAATACTTAAATAGAAGAAGACGTATACATATTTTGAATCACTTAAACCTTCTCGCATGAAATTATTTTTTAATAAAATTATGAATAAAAGAAATTTAAATGGTTTAAAATAGCCATTATTACGAATAATACACCCATGAATTTGATTAATTAAATATAATATATTTATTGAGGAACACTAAAAACCCATTAATTAAGTTATTTTCGCGTTTAAAAACGCCCAGAAAAAGGAGAATTCTAAAAATTTGCGAGTGACGTCATGAGGGACGGAGAGTGTGAGTGCGTTGGTCGCGAAGGGAACACAAGTCACGCGAACACTCGATGGGATCGAACACGGAGTACTCTAATACTCCGACAGAGACAGCACAATTCAGTACCCGTTCATCACACCACCGTAAGTCAGCGCTACGCGGACTTCGGACTAACTACGTCGACTCCACCCCGATATACGAATGACATTTTAAATTTAAACGGTTCTTAAAATAATATTTTAACACACTCTCCATGATTTTTAAAATCCAAATTATTGCATTCAAGTCTTCTTTAGAAATTTTTATCATTAATAAGAATTTGGCTAAAAATAGCACCGATCTATTTGCATTTTAGTGTATATATATATATATATATATATATATATACTACCTTGATCAAAAAGTTCCCGGAATAACCACCGTGTGGCGCTCCTATCGTTCCGATTTGAGTTCTGTTTTTTTTGTTAAATTGGTACATCTGTTGTTGATATTCCCTTTAAATCTTAGTGTCATAACTTGACATTTGCAAAAGTTACGTAGCCAAGAGTACATCTATCTCTGTGTGTGTTGGCGATTTTTTACAATTGCAGAAATGGATTTAAATTTGCAACAACGAACTTGTATTAAATTTTGCGTAAAAAACGGATTTAGTGGCGCACGGACGTTGGAAATGTTGGAAAAGTGTTTCGGCAACGATTCTCTAAAAAAAACGGTCGTTTACCAGTGGCACGAGCGGTTCAGAAGTGGTCGTGAGTCAATCGAAGATGATGAACGCAGTGGCAGACCATCGACATCGAAAGTCGGTGAAAAAATTGATAAAGTAATTGAAATGTTGGTCAATAAACGCAAATTAACCATCAGAGAAATAGCGGAGGACTTGAACATTGCCTATGGATCCGCCCAAGACATTGTGGTTAATGATTTGGGTTTCCGTCGTGTAGCAGCAAAGTTGGTGCCAAAAGACCTCAATTTCATGCAAAAAAGAGACCGTGTTGACGTCGCAAAAGACATGATTTGCGAGGCTGAATCCGATCCCACATTCATCAAAAGGATCATTACTGGAGACGAGACGTGGGTTTATGAGTACGACACGCAATCCAGACATCAGGCAAGTGAATGGGCCAGTTCACCAAATGAGCCGAGACCAAAAAAACCACGTCGTTTTCAGTCAAAAAAGAAGGCAATGCTGACGGTTTTCATGGATTACAACGGTGTAGTGCATCATGAATTTTTGCCAGAAGGCCAGACAGTAAACAAAGAGTATTATTTGGGCGTTATGAGACGTTTGCGTGAAGCAATTCGCCGAAAGAGACCAGAAATGTGGGCAGAAAACTCGTGGATTTTGCACCATGATAACGCACCGTCGCACAGTGCTATCATTATTCGTAATTTTTTGATGAAAAATGCAACAAATACCATCCAACAGTCACCGAATTCACCTGATTTGGCTCCCTGTGACTTCTTTCTGTTCAATCGAGTTAAAAAACCATTACGGGGAACGCGTTTTAGCAGCCGAGAGGAAGTAATGGAAAAATCGCAGGAAGCACTGATGGACATACCGAAAACCGATAGTAAAAAATGTTTCGAGGATTGGATCAAGCGCTGGCATAAGTGTGATGCAGTCGATGGGGATTACTTTGAAGGGGACAATATAGATTTAGATGAATAAACTTGTATTTTTAATTTTCTGAATAAATTCCGGGAAATTTTTGATCAAGGTAGTATATATATATATATATATATATATATATATATATATATATATATTCACATATATATACACGCGATACGGTGCTTAAATACGGGCTGATTTCATCAATAATTCCCCGACGTACTATATTTTAGTTCAAACTTAGATATTGTTCGGCTTTTATTTTATTCCAACAAATCCTATAATAATTAGTTTTCCCAATTTAACCTGGAGGTCAAAGTTAAATAGATTGTCCGGCCTTGATATGAACACCCCAAAAGCCATTATTTTAACATCGAATGGTACTTATAATATCAAATAAAAAATTGAACAAATCAATGTTGACATATTTATTTCCTGTTACTTTTTATTAAAAGTTTAATCAATAAATTTGATATTAAGGTGAATTATAATCGCGGTTGATCGGAACCTAGGGATAACATCTAAATACACAAGTGTCGGCGAATCTTTTATATATATATATATATAATATCTTCGCAATGGAACGCTCTTCGGCGACACACAAATATATAAAAAACACAGATGTAGATTTTTTGAATATAGAGAAACAAAGAAAGGACACTCACAATTTGTTATTTTACGTTTCCACAGCACGGCTGTCGTCTTCAGACTTCTGAATCTAATCTAATCTTCTATATATATATATATATATATATATATATATATATATATATATATATATATATATATATATATGCGAATGAGCCTGAAACAAGATAGAAGAAAGTATGACGGGGCGGACGCGGTCAAGAAACGCATAACCTAGGCAGAGCCGACGTCCAAGGACCAAGGAAACACATATGTTAGACTCGTTAATATTTAGAATTTCACATTTGAAGCCAATTTGGGGAGGGGGGGTGGTTGGAATTGGCACTTTTTATTGGTTAATTTAGAGGAATTATAATGACTAAAAATGGAACAAAAGCCTTAGAAACGCCCAATACATTGATTCTTAAAACAAAAGAATGCCGTTTTGCGCATTATTTATGGATAGATGTCCTATTTGTCATTAACAAAAAAACTTTAAAGAAAGCATTTTTTGTCGTTTTTCTTGATTTTGAGAGGGATCCGTAGGTCTCTTTTGGTTAGATTGTCGACAATGAACAACAATCAAGACCAAGGAATCACATATGTTAGACTTGTTTCAATTGATAATTTCACATTTGGAGTCAATTTGGGAGGGGGCAGGGTTGGAATTGGCACTTTTCATTGGTTAATGGAGAGAAGAAAAACTTTCTGAAAAATGAAACAAAAGCCTTAGAAACGCATAAAACATTGATTCTTAAAACGAAAGAATGCCGTTTTACGCATTATTTATGGATAGATGTCCTGTTTGTCATTGACGAAAAAAACTTTAAACAAAGACTTTTTTTTTGGCGTTTTTCTTGATTTTGAGAGGGATTCATAGGTCTCCTTTGGTTTGATTGTCGACAATGAACAACAATCAAGACCAAGGAATCACATATGTTAGACTAGTTTCAATTGATAATTTCACATTTGAACCCAATTTGGGAGGGGGCAGGGTTGGAATTGGCACTTTTCATTGGTTAATGGAGAGAAGAAAAACTTTCTGAAAAATGAAACAAAAGCCTTAGAAACGCATAAAACATTGATTCTTAAAACGAAAGAATGCCGTTTTACGCATTATTTATGGATAGATGTCCTATTTGTCATTGACGAAAAAAACTTTAAACAAAGCATTTTTTATCGTTTTTCTTGATTTTGGGAGGGATTCATAGGTCTCCTTTGGTTTGATTGTCGACAATGAACAACAATCAAGACCAAGGAATCACATATGTTAGACTAGTTTCAATTGATAATTTCACATTTGAACCCAATTTGGGAGGGGGCAGGGTTGGAATTGGCACTTTTCATTGGTTAATGGAGAGAAGAAAAACTTTCTGAAAAATGAAACAAAAGCCTTAGAAACGCATAAAACATTGATTCTTAAAACGAAAGAATGCCGTTTTACGCATTATTTATGGATAGATGTCCTGTTTGTCATTGACGAAAAAAACTTTAAACAAAGCATTTTTTATCGTTTTTCTTGATTTTGAGAGGGATTCATAGGTCTCCTTTGGTTTGATTGTCGACAATGAACAACAATCAAGACCAAGGAATCACATATGTTAGACTAGTTTCAATTGATAATTTCACATTTGAACCCAATTTGGGAGGGGGCAGGGTTGGAATTGGCACTTTTCATTGGTTAATGGAGAGAAGAAAAACTTTCTGAAAAATGAAACAAAAGCCTTAGAAACGCATAAAACATTGATTCTTAAAACGAAAGAATGCCGTTTTACGCATTATTTATGGATAGATGTCCTGTTTGTCATTGACGAAAAAAACTTTAAACAAAGACTTTTTTTTTGGCGTTTTTCTTGATTTTGAGAGGGATTCATAGGTCTCCTTTGGTTTGATTGTCGACAATGAACAACAATCAAGACCAAGGAATCACATATGTTAGACTAGTTTCAATTGATAATTTCACATTTGAACCCAATTTGGGAGGGGGCAGGGTTGGAATTGGCACTTTTCATTGGTTAATGGAGAGAAGAAAAACTTTCTGAAAAATGAAACAAAAGCCTTAGAAACGCATAAAACATTGATTCTTAAAACGAAAGAATGCCGTTTTACGCATTATTTATGGATAGATGTCCTATTTGTCATTGACGAAAAAAACTTTAAACAAAGCATTTTTTATCGTTTTTCTTGATTTTGGGAGGGATTCATAGGTCTCCTTTGGTTTGATTGTCGACAATGAACAACAATCAAGACCAAGGAATCACATATGTTAGACTAGTTTCAATTGATAATTTCACATTTGAACCCAATTTGGGAGGGGGCAGGGTTGGAATTGGCACTTTTCATTGGTTAATGGAGAGAAGAAAAACTTTCTGAAAAATGAAACAAAAGCCTTAGAAACGCATAAAACATTGATTCTTAAAACGAAAGAATGCCGTTTTACGCATTATTTATGGATAGATGTCCTGTTTGTCATTGACGAAAAAAACTTTAAACAAAGCATTTTTTATCGTTTTTCTTGATTTTGAGAGGGATTCATAGGTCTCCTTTGGTTTGATTGTCGACAATGAACAACAATCAAGACCAAGGAATCACATATGTTAGACTAGTTTCAATTGATAATTTCACATTTGAACCCAATTTGGGAGGGGGCAGGGTTGGAATTGGCACTTTTCATTGGTTAATGGAGAGAAGAAAAACTTTCTGAAAAATGAAACAAAAGCCTTAGAAACGCATAAAACTTTGATTCTTAAAACGAAAGAATGCCGTTTTACGCATTATTTATGGATAGATGTCCTGTTTGTCATTGACGAAAAAAACTTTAAACAAAGCATTTTTTATCGTTTTTCTTGATTTTGAGAGGGATTCATAGGTCTCCTTTGGTTTGATTGTCGACAATGAACAACAATCAAGACCAAGGAATCACATATGTTAGACTAGTTTCAATTGATAATTTCACATTTGAACCCAATTTGGGAGGGGGCAGGGTTGGAATTGGCACTTTTCATTGGTTAATGGAGAGAAGAAAAACTTTCTGAAAAATGAAACAAAAGCCTTAGAAACGCATAAAACATTGATTCTTAAAACGAAAGAATGCCGTTTTACGCATTATTTATGGATAGATGTCCTATTTGTCATTGACGAAAAAAACTTTAAACAAAGCATTTTTTATCGTTTTTCTTGATTTTGGGAGGGATTCATAGGTCTCCTTTGGTTTGATTGTCGACAATGAACAACAATCAAGACCAAGGAATCACATATGTTAGACTTGTTTCAACTGATAATTTCACATTTGAACCCAATTTGGGAGGGGGCCGGGTTGGAATTGGCACTTTTCATTGGTTAATGGAGAGAAGAAAAACTTTCTCAAAATGAAACAAAAGCCTTAGAAACGCATAAAACATTGATTCTTAAAACAAAAGAATGCCGTTTTACGCATTATGTATGGATAGATGTCCTGTTTGTCATTGACGAAAAAAACTTTAAACAAAGCATTTTTTATCGTTTTTCTTGATTTTGAGAGGGATTCATAGGTCTCCTTTGGTTTGATTGTCGACAATGAACAACAATCAAGACCAAGGAATCACATATGTTAGACTAGTTTCAATTGATAATTTCACATTTGAACCCAATTTGGGAGGGGGCAGGGTTGGAATTGGCACTTTTCATTGGTTAATGGAGAGAAGAAAAACTTTCTGAAAAATGAAACAAAAGCCTTAGAAACGCATAAAACATTGATTCTTAAAACGAAAGAATGCCGTTTTACGCATTATTTATGGATAGATGTCCTATTTGTCATTGATGAAAAAAACTTTAAACAAAGCATTTTTTATCGTTTTTCTTGATTTTGGGAGGGATTCATAGGTCTCCTTTGGTTTGATTGTCGACAATGAACAACAATCAAGACCAAGGAATCACATATGTTAGACTTGTTTCAACTGATAATTTCACATTTGAACCCAATTTGGGAGGGGGCCGGGTTGGAATTGGCACTTTTCATTGGTTAATGGAGAGAAGAAAAACTTTCTCAAAATGAAACAAAAGCCTTAGAAACGCATAAAACATTGATTCTTAAAACAAAAGAATGCCGTTTTACGCATTATGTATGGATAGATGTCCTGTTTGTCATTGACGAAAAAAACTTTAAACAAAGCATTTTTTATCGTTTTTCTTGATTTTGAGAGGGATTCATAGGTCTCCTTTGGTTTGATTGTCGACAATGAACAACAATCAAGACCAAGGAATCACATATGTTAGACTTGTTTCAACTGATAATTTCACATTTGAACCCAATTTGGGAGGGGGCAGGGTTGGAATTGGCACTTTTCATTGGTTAATGGAGAGAAGAAAAACTTTCTGAAAAATGAAACAAAAGCCTTAGAAAGGCATAAAACATTAATTCTAAAAACGAAAGAATGCCGTTTTACGCATTATTTATGGATAGATGTCCTGTTTGTCATTGACGAAAAAATTTTTAAACAAAGCATTTTTTATCGCTTTTCTTGATTTTGAGAGGGATTCATAGGTCTCCTTTGGTTTGATTGTCGACAATGAACAACAATCAAGACCAAGGAATCACATATGTTAGACTTGTTTCAACTGATAATTTCACATTTGAACCCAATTTGGGAGGGGGCCGGGTTGGAATTGGCACTTTTCATTGGTTAATGGAGAGAAGAAAAACTTTCTCAAAATGAAACAAAAGCCTTAGAAACGCATAAAACATTGATTCTTAAAACAAAAGAATGCCGTTTTACGCATTATGTATGGATAGATGTCCTGTTTGTCATTGACGAAAAAAACTTTAAACAAAGCATTTTTTATCGTTTTTCTTGATTTTGAGAGGGATTCATAGGTCTCTTTTGGTTAGATTTTCGACAATGAACAACAATCAAGACCAAGGAATCACATATGTTAGACTTGTTTCAACTGATAATTTCACATTTGAACCCAATTTGGGAGGGGGCAGGGTTGGAATTGGCACTTTTCATTGGTTAATGGAGAGAAGAAAAACTTTCTGAAAAATGAAACAAAAGCCTTAGAAACGCATAAAACATTGATTCTAAAAACGAAAGAATGCCGTTTTACGCATTATTTATGGATAGATGTCCTGTTTGTCATTGACGAAAAAATTTTTAAACAAAGCATTTTTTATCGTTTTTCTTGATTTTGAGAGGGATTCATAGGTCTCCTTTGGTTTGATTGTCGACAATGAACAACAATCAAGACCAAGGAATCACATATGTTAGACTTGTTTCAACTGATAATTTCACATTTGAACCCAATTTGGGAGGGGGCCGGGTTGGAATTGGCATTTTTCATTCGTTAATGGAGAGAAGAAAAACTTTCTGAAAAATGAAACAAAAGCCTTAGAAACGCATAAAACATTGATTCTTAAAACGAAAGAATGCCGTTTTACGCATTATTTATGGATAGATGTCCTGTTTGTCATTGACGAAAAAAACTTTAAACAAAGCATTTTTTATCGTTTTTCTTGATTTTGAGAGGGATTCATAGGTCTCCTTTGGTTTGATTGTCGACAATGAACAACAATCAAGACCAAGGAATCACATATGTTAGACTAGTTTCAATTGATAATTTCACATTTGAACCCAATTTGGGAGGGGGCAGGGTTGGAATTGGCACTTTTCATTGGTTAATGGAGAGAAGAAAAACTTTCTGAAAATGAAACAAAAGCCTTAGAAACGCATAAAACATTGATTCTTAAAACGAAAGAATGCCGTTTTACGCATTATTTATGGATAGATGTCCTGTTTGTCATTGACGAAAAAAACTTTAAACAAAGCATTTTTTATCGTTTTTCTTGATTTTGAGAGGGATTCATAGGTCTCCTTTGGTTTGATTGTCGACAATGAACAACAATCAAGACCAAGGAATCACATATGTTAGACTAGTTTCAATTGATAATTTCACATTTGAACCCAATTTGGGAGGGGGCAGGGTTGGAATTGGCACTTTTCATTGGTTAATGGAGAGAAGAAAAACTTTCTCAAAATGAAACAAAAGCCTTAGAAACGCATAAAACATTGATTCTTAAAACGAAAGAATGCCGTTTTACGCATTATTTATGGATAGATGTCCTATTTGTCATTGACGAAAAAAACTTTAAACAAAGCATTTTTTATCGTTTTTCTTGATTTTGGGAGGATTCATAGGTCTCCTTTGGTTTGATTGTCGACAATGAACAACAATCAAGACCAAGGAATCACATATGTTAGACTAGTTTCAATTGATAATTTCACATTTGAACCCAATTTGGGAGGGGGCAGGGTTGGAATTGGCACTTTTCATTGGTTAATGGAGAGAAGAAAAACTTTCTGAAAAATGAAACAAAAGCCTTAGAAACGCATAAAACATTGATTCTTAAAACGAAAGAATGCCGTTTTACGCATTATTTATGGATAGATGTCCTGTTTGTCATTGACGAAAAAATTTTTAAACAAAGCATTTTTTATCGTTTTTCTTGATTTTGAGAGGGATTCATAGGTCTCCTTTGGTTTGATTGTCGACAATGAACAACAATCAAGACCAAGGAATCACATATGTTAGACTTGTTTCAACTGATAATTTCAC
Source organism: Hetaerina americana (assembly GCF_022747635.1). NCBI lineage: Eukaryota > Metazoa > Arthropoda > Insecta > Odonata > Calopterygidae > Hetaerina > Hetaerina americana. The sequence goes on from NW_027287123.1 coordinate 107,722, forward strand.
ATTTGACCCCAATTTGGGAGGGGGCCGGGTTGGAATTGGCACTTTTCATTGGTTAATGGAGAGAAGAAAAACTTTCTCAAAATGAAACAAAAGCCTTAGAAACGCATAAAACATTGATTCTTAAAACAAAAGAATGCCGTTTTACGCATTATGTATGGATAGATGTCCTGTTTGTCATTGACGAAAAAAACTTTAAACAAAGCATTTTTTATCGTTTTTCTTGATTTTGAGAGGGATTCATAGGTCTCCTTTGGTTTGATTGTCGACAATGAACAACAATCAAGACCAAGGAATCACATATGTTAGACTAGTTTCAATTGATAATTTCACATTTGAACCCAATTTGGGAGGGGGCAGGGTTGGAATTGGCACTTTTCATTGGTTAATGGAGAGAAGAAAAACTTTCTGAAAAATGAAACAAAAGCCTTAGAAACGCATAAAACATTGATTCTTAAAACGAAAGAATGCCGTTTTACGCATTATTTATGGATAGATGTCCTGTTTGTCATTGACGAAAAAAACTTTAAACAAAGCATTTTTTATCGTTTTTCTTGATTTTGAGAGGGATTCATAGGTCTCCTTTGGTTTGATTGTCGACAATGAACAACAATCAAGACCAAGGAATCACATATGTTAGACTAGTTTCAATTGATAATTTCACATTTGAACCCAATTTGGGAGGGGGCAGGGTTGGAATTGGCACTTTTCATTGGTTAATGGAGAGAAGAAAAACTTTCTGAAAAATGAAACAAAAGCCTTAGAAACGCATAAAACATTGATTCTTAAAACGAAAGAATGCCGTTTTACGCATTATAATGGATAGATGTCCTATTTGTCATTGACGAAAAAAACTTTAAACAAAGCATTTTTTATCGTTTTTCTTGATTTTGGGAGGGATTCATAGGTCTCCTTTGGTTTGATTGTCGACAATGAACAACAATCAAGACCAAGGAATCACATATGTTAGACTAGTTTCAATTGATAATTTCACATTTGAACCCAATTTGGGAGGGGGCAGGGTTGGAATTGGCACTTTTCATTGGTTAATGGAGAGAAGAAAAACTTTCTGAAAAATGAAACAAAAGCCTTAGAAACGCATAAAACATTGATTCTTAAAACGAAAGAATGCCGTTTTACGCATTATTTATGGATAGATGTCCTATTTGTCATTGACGAAAAAAACTTTAAACAAAGCATTTTTTATCGTTTTTCTTGATTTTGGGAGGGATTCATAGGTCTCCTTTGGTTTGATTGTCGACAATGAACAACAATCAAGACCAAGGAATCACATATGTTAGACTTGTTTCAACTGATAATTTCACATTTGAACCCAATTTGGGAGGGGGCCGGGTTGGAATTGGCACTTTTCATTGGTTAATGGAGAGAAGAAAAACTTTCTCAAAATGAAACAAAAGCCTTAGAAACGCATAAAACATTGATTCTTAAAACAAAAGAATGCCGTTTTACGCATTATGTATGGATAGATGTCCTGTTTGTCATTGACGAAAAAACTTTAAACAAAGCATTTTTTATCGTTTTTCTTGATTTTGAGAGGGATTCATAGGTCTCCTTTGGTTTGATTGTCGACAATGAACAACAATCAAGACCAAGGAATCACATATGTTAGACTTGTTTCAACTGATAATTTCACATTTGAACCCAATTTGGGAGGGGGCAGGGTTGGAATTGGCACTTTTCATTGGTTAATGGAGAGAAGAAAAACTTTCTGAAAAATGAAACAAAAGCCTTAGAAACGCATAAAACATTGATTCTAAAAACGAAAGAATGCCGTTTTACGCATTATTTATGGATAGATGTCCTGTTTGTCATTGACGAAAAAATTTTTAAACAAAGCATTTTTTATCGTTTTTCTTGATTTTGAGAGGGATTCATAGGTCTCCTTTGGTTTGATTGTCGACAATGAACAACAATCAAGACCAAGGAATCACATATGTTAGACTTGTTTCAACTGATAATTTCACATTTGAACCCAATTTGGGAGGGGGCCGGGTTGGAATTGGCACTTTTCATTGGTTAATGGAGAGAAGAAAAACTTTCTCAAAATGAAACAAAAGCCTTAGAAACGCATAAAACATTGATTCTTAAAACAAAAGAATGCCGTTTTACGCATTATGTATGGATAGATGTCCTGTTTGTCATTGACGAAAAAAACTTTAAACAAAGCATTTTTTATCGTTTTTCTTGACTTTGAGAGGGATTCATAGGTCTCCTTTGGTTTGATTGTCGACAATGAACAACAATCAAGACCAAGGAATCACATATGTTAGACTAGTTTCAATTGATAATTTCACATTTGAACCCAATTTGGGAGGGGGCAGGGTTGGAATTGGCACTTTTCATTGGTTAATGGAGAGAAGAAAAACTTTCTGAAAAATGAAACAAAAGCCTTAGAAACGCATAAAACATTGATTCTTAAAACGAAAGAATGCCGTTTTACGCATTATTTATGGATAGATGTCCTATTTGTCATTGACGAAAAAAACTTTAAACAAAGCATTTTTTATCGTTTTTCTTGATTTTGGGAGGGATTCATAGGTCTCCTTTGGTTTGATTGTCGACAATGAACAACAATCAAGACCAAGGAATCACATATGTTAGACTTGTTTCAACTGATAATTTCACATTTGAACCCAATTTGGGAGGGGGCCGGGTTGGAATTGGCACTTTTCATTGGTTAATGGAGAGAAGAAAAACTTTCTCAAATGAAACAAAAGCCTTAGAAACGCATAAAACATTGATTCTTAAAACAAAAGAATGCCGTTTTACGCATTATGTATGGATAGATGTCCTGTTTGTCATTGACGAAAAAAACTTTAAACAAAGCATTTTTTATCGTTTTTCTTGATTTTGAGAGGGATTCATAGGTCTCCTTTGGTTTGATTGTCGACAATGAACAACAATCAAGACCAAGGAATCACATATGTTAGACTTGTTTCAACTGATAATTTCACATTTGAACCCAATTTGGGAGGGGGCAGGGTTGGAATTGGCACTTTTCATTGGTTAATGGAGAGAAGAAAAACTTTCTGAAAAATGAAACAAAAGCCTTAGAAACGCATAAAACATTGATTCTAAAAACGAAAGAATGCCGTTTTACGCATTATTTATGGATAGATGTCCTGTTTGTCATTGACGAAAAAATTTTTAAACAAAGCATTTTTTATCGTTTTTCTTGATTTTGAGAGGGATTCATAGGTCTCCTTTGGTTTGATTGTCGACAATGAACAACAATCAAGACCAAGGAATCACATATGTTAGACTTGTTTCAACTGATAATTTCACATTTGAACCCAATTTGGGAGGGGGCCGGGTTGGAATTGGCACTTTTCATTGGTTAATGGAGAGAAGAAAAACTTTCTCAAATGAAACAAAAGCCTTAGAAACGCATAAAACATTGATTCTTAAAACAAAAGAATGCCGTTTTACGCATTATGTATGGATAGATGTCCTGTTTGTCATTGACGAAAAAAACTTTAAACAAAGCATTTTTTATCGTTTTTCTTGATTTTGAGAGGGATTCATAGGTCTCCTTTGGTTTGATTGTCGACAATGAACAACAATCAAGACCAAGGAATCACATATGTTAGACTAGTTTCAATTGATAATTTCACATTTGAACCCAATTTGGGAGGGGGCAGGGTTGGAATTGGCACTTTTCATTGGTTAATGGAGAGAAGAAAAACTTTCTGAAAAATGAAACAAAAGCCTTAGAAACGCATAAAACATTGATTCTTAAAACGAAAGAATGCCGTTTTACGCATTATTTATGGATAGATGTCCTATTTGTCATTGACGAAAAAAACTTTAAACAAAGCATTTTTTATCGTTTTTCTTGATTTTGGGAGGGATTCATAGGTCTCCTTTGGTTTGATTGTCGACAATGAACAACAATCAAGACCAAGGAATCACATATGTTAGACTAGTTTCAATTGATAATTTCACATTTGAACCCAATTTGGGAGGGGGCAGGGTTGGAATTGGCACTTTTCATTGGTTAATGGAGAGAAGAAAAACTTTCTGAAAATGAAACAAAAGCCTTAGAAACGCATAAAACATTGATTCTTAAAACGAAAGAATGCCGTTTTACGCATTATTTATGGATAGATGTCCTATTTGTCATTGACGAAAAAAACTTTAAACAAAGCATTTTTTATCGTTTTTCTTGATTTTGGGAGGGATTCATAGGTCTCCTTTGGTTTGATTGTCGACAATGAACAACAATCAAGACCAAGGAATCACATATGTTAGACTTGTTTCAACTGATAATTTCACATTTGAACCCAATTTGGGAGGGGGCCGGGTTGGAATTGGCACTTTTCATTGGTTAATGGAGAGAAGAAAAACTTTCTCAAAATGAAACAAAAGCCTTAGAAACGCATAAAACATTGATTCTTAAAACAAAAGAATGCCGTTTAACGCATTATGTATGGATAGATGTCCTGTTTGTCATTGACGAAAAAAACTTTAAACAAAGCATTTTTTATCGTTTTTCTTGATTTTGAGAGGGATTCATAGGTCTCCTTTGGTTTGATTGTCGACAATGAACAACAATCAAGACCAAGGAATCACATATGTTAGACTTGTTTCAACTGATAATTTCACATTTGAACCCAATTTGGGAGGGGGCAGGGTTGGAATTGGCAGTTTTCATTGGTTAATGGAGAGAAGAAAAACTTTCTGAAAAATGAAACAAAAGCCTTAGAAACGCATAAAACATTGATTCTAAAAACGAAAGAATGCCGTTTTACGCATTATTTATGGATAGATGTCCTGTTTGTCATTGACGAAAAAATTTTTAAACAAAGCATTTTTTATCGTTTTTCTTGATTTTGAGAGGGATTCATAGGTCTCCTTTGGTTTGATTGTCGACAATGAACAACAATCAAGACCAAGGAATCACATATGTTAGACTTGTTTCAACTGATAATTTCACATTTGAACCCAATTTGGGAGGGGGCCGGGTTGGAATTGGCATTTTTCATTCGTTAATGGAGAGAAAAAAACTTTCTGAAAAATGAAACAAAAGCCTTAGAAACGCATAAAACATTGATTCTTAAAACGAAAGAATGCCGTTTTACGCATTATTTATGGATAGATGTCCTGTTTGTCATTGACGAAAAAAACTTTAAACAAAGCATTTTTTATCGTTTTTCTTGATTTTGAGAGGGATTCATAGGTCTCCTTTGGTTTGATTGTCGACAATGAACAACAATCAAGACCAAGGAATCACATATGTTAGACTAGTTTCAATTGATAATTTCACATTTGAACCCAATTTGGGAGGGGGCAGGGTTGGAATTGGCACTTTTCATTGGTTAATGGAGAGAAGAAAAACTTTCTGAAAAATGAAACAAAAGCCTTAGAAACGCATAAAACATTGATTCTTAAAACGAAAGAATGCCGTTTTACGCATTATTTATGGATAGATGTCCTGTTTGTCATTGACGAAAAAAACTTTAAACAAAGCATTTTTTATCGTTTTTCTTGATTTTGAGAGGGATTCATAGGTCTCCTTTGGTTTGATTGTCGACAATGAACAACAATCAAGACCAAGGAATCACATATGTTAGACTTGTTTCAACTGATAATTTCACATTTGAACCCAATTTGGGAGGGGGCCGGGTTGGAATTGGCACTTTTCATTGGTTAATGGAGAGAAGAAAAACTTTCTCAAAATGAAACAAAAGCCTTAGAAACGCATAAAACATTGATTCTTAAAACGAAAGAATGCCGTTTTACGCATTATGTATGGATAGATGTCCTGTTTATCATTGACGAAAAAAACTTTAAACAAAGCATTTTTTATCGTTTTTCTTGATTTTGGGAGGGATTCATAGGTCTCCTTTGGTTTGATTGTCGACAATGAACAACAATCAAGACCAAGGAATCACATATGTTAGACTAGTTTCAATTGATAATTTCACATTTGAACCCAATTTGGGAGGGGGCAGGGTTGGAATTGGCACTTTTCATTGGTTAATGGAGAGAAGAAAAACTTTCTGAAAAATGAAACAAAAGCCTTAGAAACGCATAAAACATTGATTCTAAAAACGAAAGAATGCCGTTTTACGCATTATTTATGGATAGATGTCCTGTTTGTCATTGACGAAAAAATTTTTAAACAAAGCATTTTTTATCGTTTTTCTTGATTTTGAGAGGGATTCATAGGTCTCCTTTGGTTTGATTGTCGACAATGAACAACAATCAAGACCAAGGAATCACATATGTTAGACTTGTTTCAACTGATAATTTCACATTAGAACCCAATTTGGGAGGGGGCCGGGTTGGAATTGGCACTTTTCATTGGTTAATGGAGAGAAGAAAAACTTTCTCAAAATGAAACAAAAGCCTTAGAAACGCATAAAACATTGATTCTTAAAACAAAAGAATGCCGTTTTACGCATTATTTATGGATAGATGTCCTGTTTGTCATTGACGAAAAAAACTTTAAACAGCATTTTTTATCGTTTTTCTTGATTTTGAGAGGGATTCATAGGTCTCCTTTGGTTTGATTGTCGACAATGAACAACAATCAAGACCAAGGAATCACATATGTTAGACTTGTTTCAACTGATAATTTCACATTGGAACCCAATTTGGGAGGGGGCAGGGTTGGAATTGGCACTTTTCATTGGTTAATGGAGAGAAGAAAAACTTTCTCAAAATGAAACAAAAGCCTTAGAAACGCATAAAACATTGATTCTTAAAACAAAAGAATGCCGTTTTACGCATTATGTATGGATAGATGTCCTGTTTGTCATTGACGAAAAAAACTTTAAACAAAGCATTTTTTATCGTTTTTCTTGATTTTGAGAGGGATTCATAGGTCTCCTTTGGTTTGATTGTCGACAATGAACAACAATCAAGACCAAGGAATCACATATGTTAGACTTGTTTCAACTGATAATTTCACATTTGAACCCAATTTGGGAGGGGGCCGGGTTGGAATTGGCACTTTTCATTGGTTAATGGAGAGAAGAAAAACTTTCTCAAAATGAAACAAAAGCCTTAGAAACGCATAAAACATTGATTCTTAAAACAAAAGAATGCCGTTTTACGCATTATGTATGGATAGATGTCCTGTTTGTCATTGACGAAAAAAACTTTAAACAAAGCATTTTTTATCGTTTTTCTTGATTTTGAGAGGGATTCATAGGTCTCCTTTGGTTTGATTGTCGACAATGAACAACAATCAAGACCAAGGAATCACATATGTTAGACTTGTTTCAACTGATAATTTCACATTTGAACCCAATTTGGGAGGGGGCCGGGTTGGAATTGGCACTTTTCATTGGTTAATGGAGAGAAGAAAAACTTTCTCAAAATGAAACAAAAGCCTTAGAAACGCGTAAAACATTGATTCTTAAAACAAAAGAATGCTGTTTTACGCATTATGTATGGATAGATGTCCTGTTTGTCATTGACGAAAAAAACTTTAAACAAAGCATTTTTTATCGTTTTTCTTGATTTTGAGAGGGATTCATAGGTCTCCTTTGGTTTGATTGTCGACAATGAACAACAATCAAGACCAAGGAATCACATATGTTAGACTTGTTTCAACTGATAATTTCACATTTGAACCCAATTTGGGAGGGGGCCGGGTTGGAATTGGCACTTTTCATTGGTTAATGGAGAGAAGAAAACTTTCTCAAAATGAAACAAAAGCCTTAGAAACGCATAAAACATTGATTCTTAAAACAAAAGAATGCCGTTTTACGCATTATGTATGGATAGATGTCCTGTTTGTCATTGACGAAAAAACTTTAAACAAAGCATTTTTTATCGTTTTTCTTGATTTTGAGAGGGATTCATAGGTCTCCTTTGGTTTGATTGTCGACAATGAACAACAATCAAGACCAAGGAATCACATATGTTAGACTTGTTTCAACTGATAATTTCACATTTGAACCCAATTTGGGAGGGGGCCGGGTTGGAATTGGCACTTTTCATTGGTTAATGGAGAGAAGAAAAACTTTCTCAAAATGAAACAAAAGCCTTAGAAACGCATAAAACATTGATTCTTAAAACAAAAGAATGCCCCGTTACGCATTATGTATGGATAGATGTCCTGTTTGTCATTGATGAAAAAAACTTTAAACAAAGCGTTTTCTATCGTTTTTCTTGATTTTGAGAGGGATTCATAGGTCTCCTATGGTTTGATTGTCGACAATGAACAAAAATGAAGACCAAGGAATCACATATGTTAGACTTGTTTCAACTGATAATTTCACATTTGAACCCAATTTGGGAGGGGGCCGGTTGGAATTGGCACTTTTCATTGGTTAATGGAGAGAAGAAAAACTTTCTGAAAATGAAACAAAAGCCTTAGAAACGCATAAAACATTGATTCTTAAAACGATAGAATGCCGTTTTACGCATTATTTATGGATAGATGTCCTGTTTGTCATTGACGAAAAAAACTTTAAACAAAGCATTTTTTATCGTTTTTCTTGATTTTGAGAGGGATTCATAGGTCTCCTTTGGTTTGATTGTCGACAATGAACAACAATCAAGACCAAGGAATCACATATGTTAGACTTGTTTCAACTGATAATTTCACATTTGAACCCAATTTGGGAGGGAGCAGGGTTGGAATTGGCACTTTTCATTGGTTAATGGAGAGAAGAAAAACTTTCTGAAAAATGAAACAAAAGCCTTAGAAACGCATAAAACATTGATTCTTAAACGATAGAATGCCGTTTTACGCATTATTTATGGATAGATGTCCTGTTTGTCATTGACGAAAAAAACTTTAAACAAAGCATTTTTTATCGTTTTTCTTGATTTTGAGAGGGATTCATAGGTCTCCTTTGGTTTGATTGTCGACAATGAACAACAATCAAGACCAAGGAATCACATATGTTAGACTTGTTTCAACTGATAATTTCACATTTGAACCCAATTTGGGAGGGGGCCGGGTCGGAATTGGCACTTTTCATTGGTTAATGGAGAGAAGAAAAACTTTCTGAAAAATGAAACAAAAGCCTTAGAAAAAAAAAAAAAAAAA
>NW_027287124.1:0-116638 GCF_022747635.1 Hetaerina americana
ACACAAATTTACAATTAAAACTAACAGTCTTTTTAAAAAACCCTCGGGGGAGCAACAAAACGAGTCGCTCTAATCGCGAAATTTCTCATCCCGGGACTTCGGCTGGAAAACTTTATGCTTTCAAAAAATACGTTTAATGATACCATTTTCTCAAAAACGACCGTTTTGAATGGTAAAGAAACAACAAATTTTCATTTGATGAATGAAAAGCTTTTAAAAAAGAACTTGGAAGAAAAATTTAGACAAGAATTGATTCGCGAAATTTTTCATCCCGGGACTGCGGAGGAAAATTATTATGTTTAAAAAATAAGTATATTAACGAAACTTTTATAACAGCGACTGCCTTTAAAGGAAGAGAGGCGACAAAATATTCATTCAATGAATTTTAAGTTTTAAAAAACCGCTGAGGTAAAAACTAAACGCCACAATTGAATCACAAAATTTCTCATCCCGGTACTGCGGATGAAAAATTTTGTTTGCAAGAAAAACGTATGAATACGAAAATTTTCCCAATAACTGCCGTTGGGAAATGAAAAGAGTCACACAAATTACAGTTAAAACTAATAGGCTTTCAAAAAAACCTTCGGGGGAACAACGAAACGAGTCGCTTGAATCAAGAAATTTCACATCCCGGGACTGCGGCTGGAAAATATTATGCTTGCAAGAAAAACGTATAAATGATACCATTTTCTCAAAAACGTGCGTTTTGAATGGTAAAAGAAAGACCAAATTTTCATTTGATGAATGAAAAGCTTTTAAAAAAGCACTTGGAAGAAAACACGAAAATTGATTCGCGATATTTTTCATCCCGAGACTGCGGAGGAAAATTATTATGTTTAAAAAATAAGTATATAAACGAAACTTTCATATCAGCGACTGCCCTTAAAGGAAGAGAGGCGACCAAATATCCATTTAATGAATTTTAAGCTTTAAAAAACCGCTGAGGTAAAAACTAAACGCCACAATTGAATCACAAAATTTCTCATCCCGGTACTGCGGATGAAATTTTGTTTGCAAGAAATACGTATGAAAACGAAAATTTTCTCAATAACTGCCGTTTGGAAGTGAAAAGAGTCACACAAATTTAGTTAAAACTAATAGGCTTTCAAAAAAACCCTCGGGGGAACAACGAAACGAGTCGCTTGAATCAAGAAATTTCTCATCCCGGGACTGCGGCTGGAAAACTTTATGCTTGCAAGAAAATACGTATAAATGATACCATTTTCTCAAAAACCACCGTTTTGAATGGTAAAGAAAGAACAAATTTTCATTTGATGAATGAAAAGCTTTTGGAAAAATACTTGGAAGAAAAACTTACACGAAAATTGATTCACGAAATTTCTCATCCCGGGACTGCGGAGGAAAATTATTATGTTTAAAAAGTACGTATATTAACGAAACTTTTATAACAGCGACTGCTTTGATAAGGAAGGGAGGCAACCAAATATTCATTCAATGAATTTTAAGATTTAAAAACCGCTGAGGTAAAAACTAAACGCCACAATTCAATCACAAAATTTCTCATCCCGGTACTGCGGATGAAAAATTTTATGTTTGCAAGAAATACCTTTGAATACGAAAGTTTTCCCAATAACTGCCGTTTGGAAATGAAAAGAGTAACACAAATTTACAATTAAAACTAACAGTCTTTATAAAAAACCCTCGGGGGAACAACTAAACGAGTCGCTTGAATCACGAAATTTCTCATCCCGGGACTGCGGCTGGAAAACTTTATGCTTGCAAAAAATACGTATAAATGATACCATTTTCTCAAAAACGACCGTTTTGAATGGTATAGAAAGAACAAATTTTCATTTGATGAATGAAAAGCTTTTAAAAAGCACTTCGAAGAAAAATTTAGACAAGAATTGATTCGCGAAATTTTTCATCCCGGGACTGCGGAGGAAAATTATTATGTTTAAAAAATAAGTATATTAACGAAACTTTTATAACAGCGACTGCCTTTAAAGGAAGAGAGGTCACAAAATATTCATTCAATGAATTTTAAGCTTTAAAAAACCGCTGAGGTAAAACTAAACGCCAGAATTGAATCACAAAATTTCTCATCCCGGTACTGCGGATGAAAAATTTTGTTTGCAAGAAATAAGTTTGAATACGAAAATTTTCTGAATAACTGCCGTTTGGAAATGAAAAGAGTCAAACAAATTTACAATTAAAACTAACAGGCTTCCAAAAAAACCCTCGGGGGAACAACTAAACGAGTCGCTTGAATCACGAAATTTCTCATCCCGGGACTGCGGCTGGAAAACGTTATGCTTGCAAGAAATACGTATAAATGATACCATTTTCTCAAAAACGACCGTTTTGAAAGGTAAAGAAAGGAACAAATTTTCATTTGATGAATGAAGAGCCTTAAAAAAAGCACTTGGAAGAAAAACTTACACGAAAATTGATTCGCGAAATTACTCATCCCGGGACTGCGGAGGAAAATTATTATGTTTAAAAAATACGTATATTTACGAAACTTTTATAATAGCGAGTGCTTTGAAAGGAAGAAAGGCGACCAAATATTCATTCAATGAATTTTAAGCTTCAAAAAAACCGCTGAGGTTAACACTAAACGCCACAATTCAATCACAAAATTTCTCATCCCGGTACTGCGGATGAAAAATTTTATGTTTGATAGAAATACTTTTGAATACGAAAGTTTTCCAATAACTGCCGTTTGGAAATGAAAAGAGTAACACAAATTTACAATTAAAACTAACAGTCTTTTTAAAAAACCCTCGGGGGAACAACAAAACGAGTCGCTTGAATCACGAAATTTCTCATCCCGGGACTTCGGCTGGAAAACTTTATGCTTTCAAAAAATACGTTTAATGATACCATTTTCTCAAAAACGACCGTTTTGAATGGTAAAGAAAGAACAAATTTTCATTTGATGAATAAAAAGCTTTTTAAAAAGCACTTGGAAGAAAAATTTAGACAAGAATTGATTCTCGAAATTTTTCATCCCGGGACTGCGGAGGAAAATTATTATGTTTAAAAAATAAGTATATTAACGAAACTTTTATAACAGCGACTGCCTTTAAAGGAAGAGAGGCGACAAAATATTCATTCAATGAATTTTAAGCTTTAAAAAATCGTTGAGGTAAAAACTAAACGCCACAATTGAATCACAAAATTTCTCATCCCGGTACTGCGGATGAAAAATTTTGTTTGCAAGAAAAACGTATGAATACGAAAATTTTCCCAATAACTGCCGTTTGGAAATGAAAAGAGTAACACAAATTTACAATTAAAACTAACAGTCTTTTTAAAAAACCCTCGGGGGAGCAACAAAACGAGTCGCTTGAATCGCGAAATTTCTCATCCCGGGACTTCGGCTGGAAAACTTTATGCTTTCAAAAAATACGTTTAATGATACCATTTTCTCAAAAACGACCGTTTTGAATGGTAAAGAAAGAACAAATTTTCATTTGATGAATGAAAAGCTTTTAAAAAAGAATTTGGAAGAAAAATTTAGACAAGAATTTATTCGCGAAATTTTTCATCCCGGGACTGCGGAGGAAAATTATTATGTTTAAAAAATAAGTATATTAACGAAACTTTTATAACAGCGACTGCCTTTAAGGAAGAGAGGCGACAAAATATTCATTCAATGAATTTTAAGCTTTAAAAAACCGCTGAGGTAAAAACTAAACGCCACAATTGAATCACAAAATTTCTCATCCCGGTACTGCGGATGAAAAATTTTGTTTGCAAGAAAAACGTATGAATACGAAAATTTTCCCAATAACTGCCGTTGGGAAATGAAAAGAGTCACACAAATTTACAGTTAAAACTAATAGGCTTTCAAAAAAACCTTCGGGGGAACAACGAAACGAGTCGCTTGAATCAAGAAATTTCACATCCCGGGACTGCGGCTGGAAAATATTATGCTTGCAAGAAATACGTATAAATGATACCATTTTCTCAAAAACGTGCGTTTTGAATGGTAAAGAAAGACCAAATTTTCATTTGATGATTGAAAAGCTTTTAAAAAAGCACTTGGAAGAAAAACACGAAAATTGATTCGCGATATTTTTCATCCCGAGACTGCGGAGGAAAATTATTATGTTTAAAAAATAAGTATATAAACGAAACTTTCATATCAGCGACTGCCCTTAAAGGAAGAGAGGCGACCAAATATCCATTTAATGAATTTTAAGCTTTAAAAAACCGCTGAGGGTAAAAACTAACCGCCACAATTGAATCACAAAATTTCTCATCCCGGTACTGCGGATGAAAATTTTGTTTGCAAGAAATACGTATGAATACGAAAATTTTCTCAATAACTGCCGTTTGGAAGTGAAAAGAGTCACACAAATTTAGTTAAAACTAATAGGCTTTCAAAAAAACCCTCGGGGGAACAACGAAACGAGTCGCTTGAATCAAGAAATTTCTCATCCCGGGACTGCGGCTGGAAAACGTTATGCTTGCAAGAAATACGTATAAATGATACCATTTTCTCAAAAACCACCGTTTTGAATGGTAAAGAAAGAACAAATTTTCATTTGATGAATGAAAAGCTTTTAGAAAAATACTTGGAAGAAAAACTTACACGAAAATTGATTCACGAAATTTCTCATCCCGGGACTGCGGAGGAAAATTATTGTTTAAAAAGTACGTATATTAACGAAACTTTTATAACAGCGACTGCTTTGAAAGGAAGGGAGGCAACCAAATATTCATTCAATGAATTTTAAGATTTAAAAACCGCTGAGGTAAAAACTAAACGCCACAATTCAATCACAAAATTTCTCATCCCGGTACTGCGTATGAAAAATTTTATGTTTGCAAGAAATACCTTTGAATACGAAAGTTTTCCCAATAACTGCCGTTTGGAAATGAAAAGAGTAACACAAATTTACAATTAAAACTAACAGTCTTTATAAAAAACCCTCGGGGGAACAACTAAACGAGTCGCTTGAATCACCAAATTTCTCATCCCGGGACTGCGGCTGGAAAACTTTATACTTGCAAAAAATACGTATAAATGATACCATTTTCTCAAAAACGACCGTTTTGAATGGTATAGAAAGAACAAATTTTCATTTGATGAATGAAAAGCTTTTAAAAAAGCACTTCGAAGAAAAATTTAGACAAGAATTGATTCGCGAAATTTTCATCCCGGGACTGCGGAGGAAAATTATTATGTTTAAAAAATAAGTATATTAACGAAACTTTTATAACAGCGACTGCCTTTAAAGGAAGAGAGGCCACAAAATATTCATTCAATGAATTTTAAGCTTTAAAAAACCGCTAGGTAAAACTAAACGCCAGAATTGAATCACAAAATTTCTCATCCCGGTACTGCGGATGAAAAATTTTGTTTGCAAGAAATAAGTTTGAATACGAAAATTTTCTGAATAACTGCCGTTTGGAAATGAAAAGAGTCAAACAAATTTACAATTAAAACTAACAGGCTTCCAAAAAAACCCTCGGGGGAACAACTAAACGAGTCGCTTGAATCACGAAATTTCTCATCCCGGGACTGCGGCTGGAAAACGTTATGCTTGCAAGAAATACGTATAAATGATACCATTTTCTCAAAAACGACCGTTTTGAAAGGTAAAGAAAGGAACAAATTTTCATTTGATGAATGAAGAGCCTTAAAAAAAGCACTTGGAAGAAAAACTTACACGAAAATTGATTCGCGAAATTACTCATCCCGGGACTGCGGAGGAAAATTATTATGTTTAAAAAATACGTATATTAACGAAACTTTTATAATAGCGAGTGCTTTGAAAGGAAGAAAGGCGACCAAATATTCATTCAATGAATTTTAAGCTTCAAAAAAACCGCTGAGGTTAACACTAAACGCCACAATTCAATCACAAAATTTCTCATCCCGGTACTGCGGATGAAAAATTTTATGTTTGATAGAAATACTTTTGAATACGAAAGTTTTCCCAATAACTGCCGTTTGGAAATGAAAAGAGTAACACAAATTTACAATTAAAACTAACAGTCTTTTTAAAAAACCCTCGGGGGAACAACAAAACGAGTCGCTTGAATCACGAAATTTCTCATCCCGGGACTTCGGCTGGAAAACTTTATGCTTTCAAAAAATACGTTTAATGATACCATTTTCTCAAAAACGACCGTTTTGAATGGTAAAGAAAGAACAAATTTTCATTTGATGAATAAAAAGCTTTTTAAAAAGCACTTGGAAGAAAAATTTAGACAAGAATTGATTCTCGAAATTTTTCATCCCGGGACTGCGGAGGAAAATTATTATGTTTAAAAAATAAGTATATTAACGAAACTTTTATAACAGCGACTGCCTTTAAAGGAAGAGAGGCGACAAAATATTCATTCAATGAATTTTAAGCTTTAAAAAATCGTTGAGGTAAAAACTAAACGCCACAATTGAATCACAAAATTTCTCATCCCGGTACTGCGGATGAAAAATTTTGTTTGCAAGAAAAACGTATGAATACGAAAATTTTCCCAATAACTGCCGTTTGGAAATGAAAAGAGTAACACAAATTTACAATTAAAACTAACAGTCTTTTTAAAAAACCCTCGGGGGAGCAACAAAACGAGTCGCTTGAATCGCGAAATTTCTCATCCCGGGACTTCGGCTGGAAAACTTTATGCTTTCAAAAAATACGTTTAATGATACCATTTTCTCAAAAACGACCGTTTTGAATGGTAAAGAAAGAACAAATTTTCATTTGATGAATGAAAAGCTTTTAAAAAAGAATTTGGAAGAAAAATTTAGACAAGAATTTATTCGCGAAATTTTTCATCCCGGGACTGCGGAGGAAAATTATTATGTTTAAAAAATAAGTATATTAACGAAACTTTTATAACAGCGACTGCCTTTAAAGGAAGAGAGGCGACAAAATATTCATTCAATGAATTTTAAGCTTTAAAAAACCGCTGAGGTTAACACTAAACGCCACAATTGAATCACAAAATTTCTCATCCCGGTACTGCGGATGAAAAATTTTGTTTGCAAGAAAAACATATGAATACGAAAATTTTCCCAATAACTGCCGTTGGGAAATGAAAAGAGTCACACAAATTTACAGTTAAAACTAATAGGCTTTCAAAAAAACCTTCGGGGGAACAACGAAACGAGTCGCTTGAATCAAGAAATTTCACATTCCGGGACTGCGGCTGGAAAATATTATGCTTGCAAGAAATACGTATAAATGATACCATTTTCTCAAAAACGTGCGTTTTGAATGGTAAAGAAAGACCAAATTTTCATTTGATGATTGAAAAGCTTTTAAAAAAGCACTTGGAAGAAAAACACGAAAATTGATTCGCGATATTTTTCATCCCGAGACTGCGGAGGAAAATTATTATGTTTAAAAAATAAGTATATAAACGAAACTTTCATATCAGCGACTGCCCTTAAAGGAAGAGAGGCGACCAAATATCCATTTAATGAATTTTAAGCTTTAAAAAACCGCTGAGGTAAAAACTAAACGCCACAATTGAATCACAAAATTTCTCATCCCGGTACTGCGGATGAAAATTTTGTTTGCAAGAAATACGTATGAATACGAAAATTTTCTCAATAACTGCCGTTTGGAAGTGAAAAGAGTCACACAAATTTAGTTAAAACTAATAGGCTTTCAAAAAAACCCTCGGGGGAACATTGAAACGAGTCGCTTGAATCAAGAAATTTCTCATCCCGGGACTGCGGCTGGAAAACGTTATGCTTGCAAGAAATACGTATAAATGATACCATTTTCTCAAAAACCACCGTTTTGAATGGTAAAAAAAGAACAAATTTTCATTTGATGAATGAAAAGCTTTTAGAAAAATACTTGGAAGAAAAACTTGCACGAAAATTGATTCACGAAATTTCTCATCCCGGGACTGCGGAGGAAAATTATTATGTTTAAAAAATACGTATATTAACGAAACTTTTATAATAGCGAGTGCTTTGAAAGGAAGAAAGGCGACCAAATATTCATTCAATGAATGTTAAGCTTCAAAAAAACCGCTGAGGTTAAAACTAAACGCCACAATTCAATCACAAAATTTCTCATCCCGGTACTGCGGATGAAAAATTTTATGTTTGATAAAAATACTTTTGAATACGAAAGTTTTCCCAATAACTGCCGTTTGGAAATGAAAAGAGTAACACAAATTTACAATTAAAACTAACAGTCTTTTTAAAAAACCCTCGGGGGAGCAACAAAACGAGTCGCTCTAATCGCGAAATTTCTCATCCCGGGACTTCGGCTGGAAAACTTTATGCTTTCAAAAAATACGTTTAATGATACCATTTTCTCAAAAACGACCGTTTTGAATGGTAAAGAAACAACAAATTTTCATTTGATGAATGAAAAGCTTTTAAAAAAGAACTTGGAAGAAAAATTTAGACAAGAATTGATTCGCGAAATTTTTCATCCCGGGACTGCGGAGGAAAATTATTATGTTTAAAAAATAAGTATATTAACGAAACTTTTATAACAGCGACTGCCTTTAAAGGAAGAGAGGCGACAAAATATTCATTCAATGAATTTTAAGTTTTAAAAAACCGCTGAGGTAAAAACTAAACGCCACAATTGAATCACAAAATTTCTCATCCCGGTACTGCGGATGAAAAATTTTGTTTGCAAGAAAAACGTATGAATACGAAAATTTTCCCAATAACTGCCGTTGGGAAATGAAAAGAGTCACACAAATTTACAGTTAAAACTAATAGGCTTTCAAAAAAACCTTCGGGGGAACAACGAAACGAGTCGCTTGAATCAAGAAATTTCACATCCCGGGACTGCGGCTGGAAAATATTATGCTTGCAAGAAAAACGTATAAATGATACCATTTTCTCAAAAACGTGCGTTTTGAATGGTAAAGAAAGACCAAATTTTCATTTGATGAATGAAAAGCTTTTAAAAAAGCACTTGGAAGAAAAACACGAAAATTGATTCGCGATATTTTTCATCCCGAGACTGCGGAGGAAAATTATTATGTTTAAAAAATAAGTATATAAACGAAACTTTCATATCAGCGACTGCCCTTAAAGGAAGAGAGGCGACCAAATATCCATTTAATGAATTTTAAGCTTTAAAAAACCGCTGAGGTAAAAACTAAACGCCACAATTGAATCACAAAATTTCTCATCCCGGTACTGCGGATGAAAATTTTGTTTGCAAGAAATACGTATGAAAACGAAAATTTTCTCAATAACTGCCGTTTGGAAGTGAAAAGAGTCACACAAATTTAGTTAAAACTAATAGGCTTTCAAAAAAACCCTCGGGGGAACAACGAAACGAGTCGCTTGAATCAAGAAATTTCTCATCCCGGGACTGCGGCTGGAAAACTTTATGCTTGCAAGAAATACGTATAAATGATACCATTTTCTCAAAAACCACCGTTTTGAATGGTAAAGAAAGAACAAATTTTCATTTGATGAATGAAAAGCTTTTGGAAAAATACTTGGAAGAAAAACTTACACGAAAATTGATTCACGAAATTTCTCATCCCGGGACTGCGGAGGAAAATTATTATGTTTAAAAAGTACGTATATTAACGAAACTTTTATAACAGCGACTGCTTTGAAAGGAAGGGAGGCAACCAAATATTCATTCAATGAATTTTAAGATTTAAAAACCGCTGAGGTAAAAACTAAACGCCACAATTCAATCACAAAATTTCTCATCCCGGTACTGCGGATGAAAAATTTTATGTTTGCAAGAAATACCTTTGAATACGAAAGTTTTCCCAATAACTGCCGTTTGGAAATGAAAAGAGTAACACAAATTTACAATTAAAACTAACAGTCTTTATAAAAAACCCTCGGGGGAACAACTAAACGAGTCGCTTGAATCACGAAATTTCTCATCCCGGGACTGCGGCTGGAAAACTTTATGCTTGCAAAAAATACGTATAAATGATACCATTTTCTCAAAAACGACCGTTTTGAATGGTATAGAAAGAACAAATTTTCATTTGATGAATGAAAAGCTTTTAAAAAAGCACTTCGAAGAAAAATTTAGACAAGAATTGATTCGCGAAATTTTTCATCCCGGGACTGCGGAGGAAAATTATTATGTTTAAAAAATAAGTATATTAACGAAACTTTTATAACAGCGACTGCCTTTAAAGGAAGAGAGGCCACAAAATATTCATTCAATGAATTTTAAGCTTTAAAAAACCGCTGAGGTAAAACTAAACGCCAGAATTGAATCACAAAATTTCTCATCCCGGTACTGCGGATGAATAATTTTGTTTGCAAGAAATAAGTTTGAATACGAAAATTTTCTGAATAACTGCCGTTTGGAAATGAAAAGAGTCAAACAAATTTACAATTAAAACTAACAGGCTTCCAAAAAAACCCTCGGGGGAACAACTAAACGAGTCGCTTGAATCACGAAATTTCTCATCCCGGGACTGCGGCTGGAAAACGTTATGCTTGCAAGAAATACGTATAAATGATACCATTTTCTCAAAAACGACCGTTTTGAAAGGTAAAGAAAGGAACAAATTTTCATTTGATGAATGAAGAGCCTTAAAAAAAGCACTTGGAAGAAAAAATTACACGAAAATTGATTCGCGAAATTACTCATCCCGGGACTGCGGAGGAAAATTATTATGTTTAAAAAATACGTATATTTACGAAACTTTTATAATAGCGAGTGCTTTGAAAGGAAGAAAGGCGACCAAATATTCATTCAATGAATTTTAAGCTTAAAAAAAACACTAAGGTTAAAACTAAACGCCACAATTCAATCACAAAATTTCTCATCCCGGTACTGCGGATGAAAAATTTTATGTTTGATAGAAATACTTTTGAATACGAAAGTTTTCCCAATAACTGCCGTTTGGAAATGAAAAGAGTAACACAAATTTACAATTAAAACTAACAGTCTTTTTAAAAAACCCTCGGGGGAACAACAAAACGAGTCGCTTGAATCACGAAATTTCTCATCCCGGGACTTCGGCTGGAAAACTTTATGCTTTCAAAAAATACGTTTAATGATACCATTTTCTCAAAAACGACCGTTTTGAATGGTAAAGAAAGAACAAATTTTCATTTGATGAATAAAAAGCTTTTAAAAAAGCACTTGGAAGAAAAATTTAGACAAGAATTGATTCGCGAAATTTTTCATCCCGGGACTGCGGAGGAAAATTATTATGTTTAAAAAATAAGTATATTAACGAAACTTTTATAACAGCGACTGCCTTTAAAGGAAGAGAGGCGACAAAATATTCATTCAATAAATTTTAAGCTTTAAAAAATCGTTGAGGTAAAAACTAAACGCCACAATTGAATCACAAAATTTCTCATCCCGGTACTGCGGATGAAAAATTTTGTTTGCAAGAAAAACGTATTAATACGAAAATTTTCCCAATAACTGCCGTTTGGAAATGAAAAGAGTCACACAAATTTACAATTAAAACTAACAGTCTTTTTAAAAAACCCTCGGGGGAACAACTAAACGAGTCGCTTGAATCACGAAATTTCTCATCCCGGGACTGCGGCTGGAAAACTTAATGCTTGCAAAAAATACGTATAAATGAAACCATTTTCTCAAAAACGACCGTTTTGAATGGTAAAGAAAGAACAAATTTTCATTTGATGAATGAAAAGCTTTTAAAAAAGCACTTGGAAGAAAAATTTAGACAAGAATTGATTCGCGAAATTTTTAATCCCGGGACTGCGGAGGAAAATTATTATGTTTAAAAAATAAGTATATTAACGAAATTTTTATAACAGCGACTGCCTTTAAAGGAAGAGAGGCGACAAAATATTCTTTCAATGAATTTTAAACTTTAAAAAACCGCTGAGGTAAAAACTAAACGCCACAATTGAATCACAAAATTTCTCATCCCGGTACTGCGGATGAAAAATTTTGTTTGCAAGAAAAACGTATGAATACGAAAATTTTCCCAATAACTGCCGTTTGGAAATGAAAAGAGTCACACAAATTTACAGTTAAAACTAATAGGCTTTCAAAAAAACCCTCGGGGGAACAACAAAACGAGTCGCTTGAATCAAGAAATTTCTCATCCCGGGACTGCGGCTGGAAAACGTTATGCTTGCAAGAAATACGTATAAATGATACCATTTTCTCAAAAACCACCGTTTTGAATGGTAAAGAAAGAACAAATTTTCATTTGATGAATGAAGAGCCTTAAAAAAAGCACTTGGAAGAAAAACTTACACGAAAATTGATTCGCGAAATTACTCATCCCGGGACTGCGGAGGAAAATTATTATGTTTAAAAAATACGTATATTAACGAAACTTTTATAATAGCGAGTGCTTTGAAAGGAAGAAAGGCGACCAAATATTCATTCAATGAATTTTAAGCTTCAAAAAAACCGCTGAGGTTAACACTAAACGCCACAATTCAATCACAAAATTTCTCATCCCGGTACTGCGGATGAAAAATTTTATGTTTGATAGAAATACTTTTGAATACGAAAGTTTTCCCAATAACTGCCGTTTGGAAATGAAAAGAGTCACACAAATTTACAATTAAAACTAACAGTCTTTTTAAAAAACCCTCGGGGGAACAACTAAACGAGTCGCTTGAATCACGAAATTTCTCATCCCGGGACTGCGGCTGGAAAACTTAATGCTTGCAAAAAATACGTATAAATGAAACCATTTTCTCAAAAACGACCGTTTTGAATGGTAAAGAAAGAACAAATTTTCATTTGATGAATGAAAAGCTTTTAAAAAAGCACTTGGAAGAAAAATTTAGACAAGAATTGATTCGCGAAATTTTTAATCCCGGGACTGCGGAGGAAAATTATTATGTTTAAAAAATAAGTATATTAACGAAATTTTTATAACAGCGACTGCCTTTAAAGGAAGAGAGGCGACAAAATATTCTTTCAATGAATTTTAAACTTTAAAAAACCGCTGAGGTAAAAACTAAACGCCACAATTGAATCACAAAATTTCTCATCCCGGTACTGCGGATGAAAAATTTTGTTTGCAAGAAAAACGTATGAATACGAAAATTTTCCCAATAACTGCCGTTTGGAAATGAAAAGAGTCACACAAATTTACAGTTAAAACTAATAGGCTTTCAAAAAAACCCTCGGGGGAACAACAAAACGAGTCGCTTGAATCAAGAAATTTCTCATCCCGGGACTGCGGCTGGAAAACGTTATGCTTGCAAGAAATACGTATAAATGATACCATTTTCTCAAAAACCACCGTTTTGAATGGTAAAGAAAGAACAAATTTTCATTTGATGAATGAAGAGCCTTAAAAAAAGCACTTGGAAGAAAAACTTACACGAAAATTGATTCGCGAAATTACTCATCCCGGGACTGCGGAGGAAAATTATTATGTTTAAAAAATACGTATATTAACGAAACTTTTATAATAGCGAGTGCTTTGAAAGGAAGAAAGGCGACCAAATATTCATTCAATGAATTTTAAGCTTCAAAAAAACCGCTGAGGTTAACACTAAACGCCACAATTCAATCACAAAATTTCTCATCCCGGTACTGCGGATGAAAAATTTTATGTTTGATAGAAATACTTTTGAATACGAAAGTTTTCCCAATAACTGCCGTTTGGAAATGAAAAGAGTAACACAAATTTACAATTAAAACTAACAGTCTTTTTAAAAAACCCTCGGGGGAACAACAAAACGAGTCGCTTGAATCACGAAATTTCTCATCCCGGGACTTCGGCTGGAAAACTTTATGCTTTCAAAAAATACGTTTAATGATACCATTTTCTCAAAAACGACCGTTTTGAATGGTAAAGAAAGAACAAATTTTCATTTGATGAATAAAAAGCTTTTTAAAAAGCACTTGGAAGAAAAATTTAGACAAGAATTGATTCTCGAAATTTTTCATCCCGGGACTGCGGAGGAAAATTATTATGTTTAAAAAATAAGTATATTAACGAAACTTTTATAACAGCGACTGCCTTTAAAGGAAGAGAGGCGACAAAATATTCATTCAATGAATTTTAAGCTTTAAAAAATCGTTGAGGTAAAAACTAAACGCCACAATTGAATCACAAAATTTCTCATCCCGGTACTGCGGATGAAAAATTTTGTTTGCAAGAAAAACGTATGAATACGAAAATTTTCCCAATAACTGCCGTTTGGAAATGAAAAGAGTAACACAAATTTACAATTAAAACTAACAGTCTTTTTAAAAAACCCTCGGGGGAGCAACAAAACGAGTCGCTTGAATCGCGAAATTTCTCATCCCGGGACTTCGGCTGGAAAACTTTATGCTTTCAAAAAATACGTTTAATGATACCATTTTCTCAAAAACGACCGTTTTGAATGGTAAAGAAAGAACAAATTTTCATTTGATGAATGAAAAGCTTTTAAAAAAGAATTTGGAAGAAAAATTTAGACAAGAATTTATTCGCGAAATTTTTCATCCCGGGACTGCGGAGGAAAATTATTATGTTTAAAAAATAAGTATATTAACGAAACTTTTATAACAGCGACTGCCTTTAAAGGAAGAGAGGCGACAAAATATTCATTCAATGAATTTTAAGCTTTAAAAAACCGCTGAGGTAAAAACTAAACGCCACAATTGAATCACAAAATTTCTCATCCCGGTACTGCGGATGAAAAATTTTGTTTGCAAGAAAAACGTATGAATACGAAAATTTTCCCAATAACTGCCGTTGGGAAATGAAAAGAGTCACACAAATTTACAGTTAAAACTAATAGGCTTTCAAAAAAACCTTCGGGGGAACAACGAAACGAGTCGCTTGAATCAAGAAATTTCACATTCCGGGACTGCGGCTGGAAAATATTATGCTTGCAAGAAATACGTATAAATGATACCATTTTCTCAAAAACGTGCGTTTTGAATGGTAAAGAAAGACCAAATTTTCATTTGATGATTGAAAAGCTTTTAAAAAAGCACTTGGAAGAAAAACACGAAAATTGATTCGCGATATTTTTCATCCCGAGACTGCGGAGGAAAATTATTATGTTTAAAAAATAAGTATATAAACGAAACTTTCATATCAGCGACTGCCCTTAAAGGAAGAGAGGCGACCAAATATCCATTTAATGAATTTTAAGCTTTAAAAAACCGCTGAGGTAAAAACTAAACGCCACAATTGAATCACAAAATTTCTCATCCCGGTACTGCGGATGAAAATTTTGTTTGCAAGAAATACGTATGAATACGAAAATTTTCTCAATAACTGCCGTTTGGAAGTGAAAAGAGTCACACAAATTTAGTTAAAACTAATAGGCTTTCAAAAAAACCCTCGGGGGAACAACGAAACGAGTCGCTTGAATCAAGAAATTTCTCATCCCGGGACTGCGGCTGGAAAACGTTATGCTTGCAAGAAATACGTATAAATGATACCATTTTCTCAAAAACCACCGTTTTGAATGGTAAAAAAAGAACAAATTTTCATTTGATGAATGAAAAGCTTTTAGAAAAATACTTGGAAGAAAAACTTGCACGAAAATTGATTCACGAAATTTCTCATCCCGGGACTGCGGAGGAAAATTATTATGTTTAAAAAATACGTATATTAACGAAACTTTTATAATAGCGAGTGCTTTGAAAGGAAGAAAGGCGACCAAATATTCATTCAATGAATGTTAAGCTTCAAAAAAACCGCTGAGGTTAAAACTAAACGCCACAATTCAATCACAAAATTTCTCATCCCGGTACTGCGGATGAAAAATTTTATGTTTGATAAAAATACTTTTGAATACGAAAGTTTTCCCAATAACTGCCGTTTGGAAATGAAAAGAGTAACACAAATTTACAATTAAAACTAACAGTCTTTTTAAAAAACCCTCGGGGGAGCAACAAAACGAGTCGCTCTAATCGCGAAATTTCTCATCCCGGGACTTCGGCTGGAAAACTTTATGCTTTCAAAAAATACGTTTAATGATACCATTTTCTCAAAAACGACCGTTTTGAATGGTAAAGAAACAACAAATTTTCATTTGCTGAATGAAAAGCTTTTAAAAAAGAACTTGGAAGAAAAATTTAGACAAGAATTGATTCGCGAAATTTTTCATCCCGGGACTGCGGAGGAAAATTATTATGTTTAAAAAATAAGTATATTAACAAAGTTTTTATAACAGCGACTGCCTTTAAAGGAAGAGAGGCGACAAAATATTCATTCAATGAATTTTAAGTTTTAAAAAACCGCTGAGGTAAAAACTAAACGCCACAATTGAATCACAAAATTTCTCATCCCGGTACTGCGGATGAAAAATTTTGTTTGCAAGAAAAACGTATGAATACGAAAATTTTCCCAATAACTGCCGTTGGGAAATGAAAAGAGTCACACAAATTTACAGTTAAAACTAATAGGCTTTCAAAAAAACCTTCGGGGGAACAACGAAACGAGTCGCTTGAATCAAGAAATTTCACATCCCGGGACTGCGGCTGGAAAATATTATGCTTGCAAGAAAAACGTATAAATGATACCATTTTCTCAAAAACGTGCGTTTTGAATGGTAAAGAAAGACCAAATTTTCATTTGATGAATGAAAAGCTTTTAAAAAAGCACTTGGAAGAAAAACACGAAAATTGATTCGCGATATTTTTCATCCCGAGACTGCGGAGGAAAATTATTATGTTTAAAAAATAAGTATATAAACGAAACTTTCATATCAGCGACTGCCCTTAAAGGAAGAGAGGCGACCAAATATCCATTTAATGAATTTTAAGCTTTAAAAAACCGCTGAGGTAAAAACTAAACGCCACAATTGAATCACAAAATTTCTCATCCCGGTACTGCGGATGAAAATTTTGTTTGCAAGAAATACGTATGAAAACGAAAATTTTCTCAATAACTGCCGTTTGGAAGTGAAAAGAGTCACACAAATTTAGTTAAAACTAATAGGCTTTCAAAAAAACCCTCGGGGGAACAACGAAACGAGTCGCTTGAATCAAGAAATTTCTCATCCCGGGACTGCGGCTGGAAAACTTTATGCTTGCAAGAAATACGTATAAATGATACCATTTTCTCAAAAACCACCGTTTTGAATGGTAAAGAAAGAACAAATTTTCATTTGATGAATGAAAAGCTTTTGGAAAAATACTTGGAAGAAAAACTTACACGAAAATTGATTCACGAAATTTCTCATCCCGGGACTGCGGAGGAAAATTATTATGTTTAAAAAGTACGTATATTAACGAAACTTTTATAACAGCGACTGCTTTGAAAGGAAGGGAGGCAACCAAATATTCATTCAATGAATTTTAAGATTTAAAAACCGCTGAGGTAAAAACTAAACGCCACAATTCAATCACAAAATTTCTCATCCCGGTACTGCGGATGAAAAATTTTATGTTTGCAAGAAATACCTTTGAATACGAAAGTTTTCCCAATAACTGCCGTTTGGAAATGAAAAGAGTAACACAAATTTACAATTAAAACTAACAGTCTTTATAAAAAACCCTCGGGGGAACAACTAAACGAGTCGCTTGAATCACGAAATTTCTCATCCCGGGACTGCGGCTGGAAAACTTTATGCTTGCAAAAAATACGTATAAATGATACCATTTTCTCAAAAACGACCGTTTTGAATGGTATAGAAAGAACAAATTTTCATTTGATGAATGAAAAGCTTTTAAAAAAGCACTTCGAAGAAAAATTTAGACAAGAATTGATTCGCGAAATTTTTCATCCCGGGACTGCGGAGGAAAATTATTATGTTTAAAAAATAAGTATATTAACGAAACTTTTATAACAGCGACTGCCTTTAAAGGAAGAGAGGCCACAAAATATTCATTCAATGAATTTTAAGCTTTAAAAAACCGCTGAGGTAAAACTAAACGCCAGAATTGAATCACAAAATTTCTCATCCCGGTACTGCGGATGAATAATTTTGTTTGCAAGAAATAAGTTTGAATACGAAAATTTTCTGAATAACTGCCGTTTGGAAATGAAAAGAGTCAAACAAATTTACAATTAAAACTAACAGGCTTCCAAAAAAACCCTCGGGGGAACAACTAAACGAGTCGCTTGAATCACGAAATTTCTCATCCCGGGACTGCGGCTGGAAAACGTTATGCTTGCAAGAAATACGTATAAATGATACCATTTTCTCAAAAACGACCGTTTTGAAAGGTAAAGAAAGGAACAAATTTTCATTTGATGAATGAAGAGCCTTAAAAAAAGCACTTGGAAGAAAAAATTACACGAAAATTGATTCGCGAAATTACTCATCCCGGGACTGCGGAGGAAAATTATTATGTTTAAAAAATACGTATATTTACGAAACTTTTATAATAGCGAGTGCTTTGAAAGGAAGAAAGGCGACCAAATATTCATTCAATGAATTTTAAGCTTAAAAAAAACACTAAGGTTAAAACTAAACGCCACAATTCAATCACAAAATTTCTCATCCCGGTACTGCGGATGAAAAATTTTATGTTTGATAGAAATACTTTTGAATACGAAAGTTTTCCCAATAACTGCCGTTTGGAAATGAAAAGAGTAACACAAATTTACAATTAAAACTAACAGTCTTTTTAAAAAACCCTCGGGGGAACAACAAAACGAGTCGCTTGAATCACGAAATTTCTCATCCCGGGACTTCGGCTGGAAAACTTTATGCTTTCAAAAAATACGTTTAATGATACCATTTTCTCAAAAACGACCGTTTTGAATGGTAAAGAAAGAACAAATTTTCATTTGATGAATAAAAAGCTTTTAAAAAAGCACTTGGAAGAAAAATTTAGACAAGAATTGATTCGCGAAATTTTTCATCCCGGGACTGCGGAGGAAAATTATTATGTTTAAAAAATAAGTATATTAACGAAACTTTTATAACAGCGACTGCCTTTAAAGGAAGAGAGGCGACAAAATATTCATTCAATGAATTTTAAGCTTTAAAAAATCGTTGAGGTAAAAACTAAACGCCACAATTGAATCACAAAATTTCTCATCCCGGTACTGCGGATGAAAAATTTTGTTTGCAAGAAAAACGTATTAATACGAAAATTTTCCCAATAACTGCCGTTTGGAAATGAAAAGAGTCACACAAATTTACAATTAAAACTAACAGTCTTTTTAAAAAACCCTCGGGGGAACAACTAAACGAGTCGCTTGAATCACGAAATTTCTCATCCCGGGACTGCGGCTGGAAAACTTAATGCTTGCAAAAAATACGTATAAATGAAACCATTTTCTCAAAAACGACCGTTTTGAATGGTAAAGAAAGAACAAATTTTCATTTGATGAATGAAAAGCTTTTAAAAAAGCACTTGGAAGAAAAATTTAGACAAGAATTGATTCGCGAAATTTTTAATCCCGGGACTGCGGAGGAAAATTATTATGTTTAAAAAATAAGTATATTAACGAAATTTTTATAACAGCGACTGCCTTTAAAGGAAGAGAGGCGACAAAATATTCTTTCAATGAATTTTAAACTTTAAAAAACCGCTGAGGTAAAAACTAAACGCCACAATTGAATCACAAAATTTCTCATCCCGGTACTGCGGATGAAAAATTTTGTTTGCAAGAAAAACGTATGAATACGAAAATTTTCCCAATAACTGCCGTTTGGAAATGAAAAGAGTCACACAAATTTACAGTTAAAACTAATAGGCTTTCAAAAAAACCCTCGGGGGAACAACAAAACGAGTCGCTTGAATCAAGAAATTTCTCATCCCGGGACTGCGGCTGGAAAACGTTATGCTTGCAAGAAATACGTATAAATGATACCATTTTCTCAAAAACCACCGTTTTGAATGGTAAAGAAAGAACAAATTTTCATTTGATGAATGAAAAGCTTTTAGAAAAATACTTGGAAGAAAAACTTACACGAAAATTGATTCACGAAATTTCTCATCCCGGGACTGCGGCTGGAAAATATTATGCTTGCAAAAAATACGTATAAATGATACCATTTTCTCAAAAACGTGCGTTTTGAATGGTAAAGAAAGACCAAATTTTCATTTGATGAATGAAAAGCTTTTAAAAAAGCACTTGGAAGAAAAACACGAAATTTGATTCGCGATATTTTTCATCCCGAGACTGCGGAGGAAAATTATTATGTTTAAAAAATAAGTATATAAAAGAAACTTTCATATCAGCGACTGCCCTTAAAGGAAGAGAGGCGACCAAATATCCATTCAATGAATTTTAAGCTTTAAAAAACCGCTGAGGTAAAAACTAAACGCCACAATTGAATCACAAAATTTCTCATCCCGGTACTGCGGATGAAAATTTTGTTTGCAAGAAATACGTATGAAAACGAAAATTTTCTCAATAACTGCCGTTTGGAAGTGAAAAGAGTCACACAAATTTAGTTAAAACTAATAGGCTTTCAAAAAAACCCTCGGGGGAGCAACAAAACGAGTCGCTTGAATCAAGAAATTTCTCATCCCGGGACTGCGGCTGGAAAACTTTATGCTTGCAAAAAATACGTATAAATGATACAATTTTCTCAAAAACGACCGTTTTGAATGGTATAGAAAGAACAAATTTTCATTTGATGAATGAAAAATTTTTAAAAAAGCACTTCGAAGAAAAATTTAGACAAGAATTGATTCGCGAAATTTTTCATCCCGGGACTACGGAGGAAAATTATTATGTTTAAAAAATAAGTATATTAAAGAAACTTTTATAACAGCGACTGCCTTTAAAGGAAGAGAGGCCACAAAATATTCATTAAATGAATTTTAAGCTTTAAAAAACCGCTGAGGTAAAAACTAAACGCCAGAATTGAATCACAAAATTTCTCATCCCGGTACTGCGGATGAAAAATTTTGTTTGCAAGAAATAAGTTTGAATACGAAATTTTCTGAATAACTGCCGTTTGGAAATGAAAAGTTTCAAACAAATTTACAATTAAAACTAACAGGCTTCCAAAAAAACCCTCGGGGGAACAACTAAACGAGTCGCTTGAATCACGAAATATCTCATCCCGGGACTGCGGCTGGAAAACGTTATGCTTGCAAGAAATACGTATAAATGATACCATTTTTTCAAAAACGACCTTTTTGAAAGGTAAAGAAAGGAACAAATTTTCATTTGATGAATGAAGAGCCTTTAAAAAAGCACTTGGAAGAAAAACTTACACGAAAATTGATTCGCGAAATTACTCATCCCGGGACTGCGGAGGATAATTATTATGTTTAAAAAATACGTATATTAACGAAACTTTTATAATAGCGAGTGCTTTGAAAGGAAGAAAGGCGACCAAATATTCATTCAATGAATTTTAAGCTTCAAAAAAACCGCTGAGGTTAAAACTAAACGCCACAATTCAATCACAAAATTTCTCATCCCGGTACTGCGGATGAAAAATTTTATGTTTGATAGAAATACTTTTGAATACGAAAGTTTTCCCAATAACTGCCGTTTGGAAATGAAAAGAGTAACACAAATTTACAATTAAAACTAACAGGCTTCCAAAAAAACCGTCGGGGGAACGACTAAACGAGACGCTTGAATCACGAAATTTCTCATCCCGGGACTGCGGCTGGAAAACTTTATGCTTTCAAAAAATACGTATAAATGATACCATTTTCATAAAAACGTGCGTTTTGAATGGTAAAGGAAGACCAAATTTTCATTTGATGAATGAAAAGCTTTTAAAAAAGCACTTGGAAGAAAAACACGAAAATTGATTCGCGATATTTTTCATCCCGAGACTGCGGAGGAAAATTATTATGTTTAAAAAATAAGTATATAAACGAAACTTTCATATCAGCGACTGCCCTTAAAGGAAGAGAGGCGACCAAATATTCATTCAATGAATTTTAAGCTTTAAAAAACCGCTGAGGTAAAAACTAAACGCCACAATTGAATCACAAAATTTCTCATCCCGGTACTGCGGATGAAAATTTTGTTTGCAAGAAATACGTATGAATACGAAAATTTTCTCAATAACTGCCGTTTGGAAGTGAAAAGAGTCACACAAATTTACAGTTAAAACTAAAAGGCTTTCAAAAAAACCCTCGGGGGAACAACGAAACGAGTCGCTTGAATCACGAAATTTCTCATCCCGGGACTGCGGCTGGAAAACGTTATGCTTGCAAGAAATACCTATAAATGATACCATTTTCTCAAAAACGACCGTTTTGAATGGTAAAGAAAGAACAAATTTTCATTTGATGAATGAAAAGCTTTTAGAAAAATACTTGGAAGAAAAACTTACACGAAAATTGATTCACGAAATTTCTCATCCCTGGACTACGGAGGAAAATTATTATGTTTAAAAAGTACGTATATTAACGAAACTTTTATAACAGCGACTGCTTTGAAAGGAAGGGAGGCAACCAAATATTCATTCAATGAATTTTAAGATTTAAAAAACCGCTGAGGTAAAAACTAAACGCCACAATTCAATCACAAAATTTCTCATCCCGGTACTGCGGATGAAAAATTTTATGTTTGCAAGAAATACCTTTGAATACGAAAGTTTTCCCAATAACTGCCGTTTGGAAATGAAAAGAGTAACACAAATTTACAATTAAAACTAACAGTCTTTATAAAAAACCCTCGGGGGAAAAACTAAACGAGTCGCTTGAATCACGAAATTTCTCATCCCAGGACTGCGGCTGGAAAACTTTAAGCTTGCAAAAAATACGTATAAATGATACCATTTTCTCAAAAACGACCGTTTTGAATGGTATAGAAAGAACAAATTTTCATTTGATGAATGAAAAGCTTTTAAAAAAGCACTTCGAAGAAAAATTTAGACAAGAATTGATTCGCGAAATTTTTCATCCCGGGACTGCGGAGGAAAATTATTATGTTTAAAAAATAAGTATATTAACGAAACTTTTATAAAAGCGACTGCCTTTAAAGGAAGAGAGGCCACAAAATATTCATTCAATGAATTTTAAGCTTTAAAAAACCGCTGAGGCAAAACTAAACGCCAGAAATGAATCACAAAATTTCTCATCCCGGTACTGCGGATGAAAAATTTTGTTTGCAAGAAATAAGTTTGAATACGAAAATTTTCTGAATAACTGCCGTTTGGAAATGAAAAGAGTCAAACAAATTTACAATTAAAACTAACAGGCTTCCAAAAAAACCCTCGGGGGAACAACTAAACGAGTCGCTTGAATCACGAAATTTCTCATCCCGGGACTTCGGCTGGAAAACTTTATGCTTTCAAAAAATACGTTTAATGATACCATTTTCTCAAAAACGACCGTTTTGAATGGTAAAGAAAGAACAATTTTCATTTGATGAATGAAAAGCTTTTAAAAAAGCACTTGGAAGAAAAATTTAGACAAGAATTGATTCGCGAAATTACTCATCCCGGGACTGCGGAGGAAAATTATTATGATTAAAAAATAAGTATATTAACGAAACTTTTATAACAGCGACTGCCTTTAAAGGAAGAGAGGCGACCAAATATTCATTCAATGAATTTTAAGCTTCAAAAAAACCGCTGAGGTTAAAACTAAACGCCACAATTCAATCACAAAATTTCTCATCCCGGTACTGCGGATGAAAAATTTTATGTTTGATAGAAATACTTTTGAATACGAAAGTTTTCCCAATAACTGCCGTTTGGAAATGAAAAGAGTAACACAAATTTACAATTAAAACTAACAGTCTTTTTAAAAAACCCTCGGGGGAACAACAAAACGAGTCGCTTGAATCACGAAATTTCTCATCCCGGGACTTCGGCTGGAAAACTTTATGCTTTCAAAAAATACGTTTAATGATACCATTTTCTCAAAAACGACCGTTTTGAATGGTAAAGAAAGAACAAATTTTCATTAGATGAATAAAAAGCTTTTAAAAAAGCACTTGGAAGAAAAATTTAGACAAGAATTGATTCGCGAAATTTTTCATCCCGGGACTGTGGAGGAAAATTATTATGTTTAAAAAATAAGTATATTAACGAAACTTTTATAACAGCGACTGCCTTTAAAGGAAGAGAGGCGACAAAATATTCATTCAATGAATTTTAAGCTTTAAAAAATCGTTGAGGTAAAAACTAAACGCCACAATTGAATCACAAAATTTCTCATCCCGGTACTGTGGATGAAAAATTTTGTTTGCAAGAAAAACGTATGAATACGAAAATTTTCCCAATAACTGCCGTTTGGAAATGAAAAGAGTCACACAAATTTACAATTAAAACTAACAGTCTTTTTAAAAAACCCTCGGGGGAACAACTAAACGAGTCGCTTGAATCACGAAATTTCTCATCCCGGGACTGCGGCTGGAAAACTTTATGCTTTCAAAAAATACGTATAAATGATACCATTTTCATAAAAACGTGCGTTTTGAATGGTAAAGGAAGACCAAATTTTCATTTGATGAATGAAAAGCTTTTAAAAAAGCACTTGGAAGAAAAACACGAAAATTGATTCGCGATATTTTTCATCCCGAGACTGCGGAGGAAAATTATTATGTTTAAAAAATAAGTATATAAACGAAACTTTCATATCAGCGACTGCCCTTAAAGGAAGAGAGGCGACCAAATATTCATTCAATGAATTTTAAGCTTTAAAAAACCGCTGAGGTAAAAACTAAACGCCACAATTGAATCACAAAATTTCTCATCCCGGTACTGCGGATGAAAATTTTGTTTGCAAGAAATACGTATGAATACGAAAATTTTCTCAATAACTGCCGTTTGGAAGTGAAAAGAGTCACACAAATTTACAGTTAAAACTAAAAGGCTTTCAAAAAAACCCTCGGGGGAACAACGAAACGAGTCGCTTGAATCACGAAATTTCTCATCCCGGGACTGCGGCTGGAAAACGTTATGCTTGCAAGAAATACCTATAAATGATACCATTTTCTCAAAAACGACCGTTTTGAATGGTAAAGAAAGAACAAATTTTCATTTGATGAATGAAAAGCTTTTAGAAAAATACTTGGAAGAAAAACTTACACGAAAATTGATTCACGAAATTTCTCATCCCTGGACTACGGAGGAAAATTATTATGTTTAAAAAGTACGTATATTAACGAAACTTTTATAACAGCGACTGCTTTGAAAGGAAGGGAGGCAACCAAATATTCATTCAATGAATTTTAAGATTTAAAAAACCGCTGAGGTAAAAACTAAACGCCACAATTCAATCACAAAATTTCTCATCCCGGTACTGCGGATGAAAAATTTTATGTTTGCAAGAAATACCTTTGAATACGAAAGTTTTCCCAATAACTGCCGTTTGGAAATGAAAAGAGTAACACAAATCTACAATTAAAACTAACAGTCTTTATAAAAAACCCTCGGGGGAAAAACTAAACGAGTCGCTTGAATCACGAAATTTCTCATCCCAGGACTGCGGCTGGAAAACTTTAAGCTTGCAAAAAATACGTATAAATGATACCATTTTCTCAAAAACGACCGTTTTGAATGGTATAGAAAGAACAAATTTTCATTTGATGAATGAAAAGCTTTTAAAAAAGCACTTCGAAGAAAAATTTAGACAAGAATTGATTCGCGAAATTTTTCATCCCGGGACTGCGGAGGAAAATTATTATGTTTAAAAAATAAGTATATTAACGAAACTTTTATAAAAGCGACTGCCTTTAAAGGAAGAGAGGCCACAAAATATTCATTCAATGAATTTTAAGCTTTAAAAAACCGCTGAGGCAAAACTAAACGCCAGAAATGAATCACAAAATTTCTCATCCCGGTACTGCGGATGAAAAATTTTGTTTGCAAGAAATAAGTTTGAATACGAAAATTTTCTGAATA
Organism: Hetaerina americana; assembly: GCF_022747635.1. Classification (NCBI taxonomy): domain Eukaryota; kingdom Metazoa; phylum Arthropoda; class Insecta; order Odonata; family Calopterygidae; genus Hetaerina; species Hetaerina americana. Next base: position 25,586 of record NW_027287124.1, read on the forward strand.
ACTGCCGTTTGGAAATGAAAAGAGTCAAACAAATTTACAATTAAAACTAACAGGCTTCCAAAAAAACCCTCGGGGGAACAACTAAACGAGTCGCTTGAATCACGAAATTTCTCATCCCGGGACTTCGGCTGGAAAACTTTATGCTTTCAAAAAATACGTTTAATGATACCATTTTCTCAAAAACGACCGTTTTGAATGGTAAAGAAAGAACAATTTTCATTTGATGAATGAAAAGCTTTTAAAAAAGCACTTGGAAGAAAAATTTAGACAAGAATTGATTCGCGAAATTACTCATCCCGGGACTGCGGAGGAAAATTATTATGATTAAAAAATAAGTATATTAACGAAACTTTTATAACAGCGACTGCCTTTAAAGGAAGAGAGGCGACCAAATATTCATTCAATGAATTTTAAGCTTCAAAAAAACCGCTGAGGTTAAAACTAAACGCCACAATTCAATCACAAAATTTCTCATCCCGGTACTGCGGATGAAAAATTTTATGTTTGATAGAAATACTTTTGAATACGAAAGTTTGTCCAATAACTGCCGTTTGGAAATGAAAAGAGTAACACAAATTTACAATTAAAACTAACAGTCTTTTTAAAAAACCCTCGGGGGAACAACAAAACGAGTCGCTTGAATCACGAAATTTCTCATCCCGGGACTTCGGCTGGAAAACTTTATGCTTTCAAAAAATACGTTTAATGATACCATTTTCTCAAAAACGACCGTTTTGAATGGTAAAGAAAGAACAAATTTTCATTAGATGAATAAAAAGCTTTTAAAAAAGCACTTGGAAGAAAAATTTAGACAAGAATTGATTCGCGAAATTTTTCATCCCGGGACTGTGGAGGAAAATTATTATGTTTAAAAAATAAGTATATTAACGAAACTTTTATAACAGCGACTGCCTGTAAAGGAAGAGAGGCGACAAAATATTCATTCAATGAATTTTAAGCTTTAAAAAATCGTTGAGGTAAAAACTAAACGCCACAATTGAATCACAAAATTTCTCATCCCGGTACTGTGGATGAAAAATTTTGTTTGCAAGAAAAACGTATGAATACGAAAATTTTCCCAATAACTGCCGTTTGGAAATGAAAAGAGTCACACAAATTTACAATTAAAACTAACAGTCTTTTTAAAAAACCCTCGGGGGAACAACTAAACGAGTCGCTTGAATCACGAAATTTCTCATCCCGGGACTGCGGCTGGAAAACTTAATGCTTGCAAAAAATACGTATAAATGATACCATTTTCTCAAAAACGACCGTTTTGAATGGTAAAGAAAGAACAAATTTTCATTTGATGAATGAAAAGCTTTTAAAAAAGCACTTGGAAGAAAAATTTAGACAAGAATTGATTCGCGAAATTTTTAATCCCGGGACTGCGGAGGAAAATTATTATGTTTAAAAAATAAGTATATTAACGAAATTTTTATAACAGCGACTGCCTTTAAAGGAAGAGAGGCGACAAAATATTCTTTCAATGAATTTTAAACTTTAAAAAACCGCTGAGGTAAAAACTAAACGCCACAATTGAATCACAAAATTTCTCATCCCGGTACTGCGGATGAAACATTTTGTTTGCAAGAAAAACGTATGAATACGAAAATTTTCCCAATAACTGCCGTTTGGAAATGAAAAGAGTCACACAAATTTACAGTTAAAACTAATAGGCTTTCAAAAAAACCCTCGGGGGAACAACAAAACGAGTCGCTTGAATCAAGAAATTTCTCATCCCGGGACTGCGGCTGGAAAACGTTATGCTTGCAAGAAATACGTATAAATGATACCATTTTCTCAAAAACCACCGTTTTGAATGGTAAAGAAAGAATAAATTTTCATTTGATGAATGAAAAGCTTTTAGAAAAATACTTGGAAGAAAAACTTACACGAAAATTGATTCACGAAATTTCTCATCCCGGGACTGCGGCTGGAAAATATTATGCTTGCAAAAAATACGTATAAATGATACCATTTTCTCAAAAACGTGCGTTTTGAATGGTAAAGAAAGACCAAATTTTCATTTGATGAATGAAAAGCTTTTTAAAAAGCACTTGGAAGAAAAACACGAAAATTGATTCGCGATATTTTTCATCCCGAGACTGCGGAGGAAAATTATTATGTTTAAAAAATAAGTATATAAAAGAAACTTTCATATCAGCGACTGCCCTTAAAGGAAGAGAGGCGACCAAATATCCATTCAATGAATTTTAAGCTTTAAAAAACCGCTGAGGTAAAAACTAAACGCCAGAATTGAATCACAAAATTTCTCATCCCGGTACTGCGGATGAAAAATTTTGTTTGCAAGAAATAAGTTTGAATACGAAATTTTCTGAATAACTGCCGTTTGGAAATGAAAAGTTTCAAACAAATTTACAATTAAAACTAACAGGCTTCCAAAAAAACCCTCGGGGGAACAACTAAACGAGTCGCTTGAATCACGAAATATCTCATCCCGGGACTGCGGCTGGAAAACGTTATGCTTGCAAGAAATACGTATAAATGATACCATTTTCTCAAAAACGACCTTTTTGAAAGGTAAAGAAAGGAACAAATTTTCATTTGATGAATGAAGAGCCTTTAAAAAAGCACTTGGAAGAAAAACTTACACGAAAATTGATTCGCGAAATTACTCATCCCGGGACTGCGGAGGATAATTATTATGTTTAAAAAATACGTATATTAACGAAACTTTTATAATAGCGAGTGCTTTGAAAGGAAGAAAGGCGACCAAATATTCATTCAATGAATTTTAAGCTTCAAAAAAACCGCTGAGGTTAAAACTAAACGCCACAATTCAATCACAAAATTTCTCATCCCGGTACTGCGGATGAAAAATTTTATGTTTGATAGAAATACTTTTGAATACGAAAGTTTTCCCAATAACTGCCGTTTGGAAATGAAAAGAGTAACACAAATTTACAATTAAAACTAACAGGCTTCCAAAAAAACCGTCGGGGGAACGACTAAACGAGACGCTTGAATCACGAAATTTCTCATCCCGGGACTGCGGCTGGAAAACTTTATGCTTTCAAAAAATACGTATAAATGATACCATTTTCATAAAAACGTGCGTTTTGAATGGTAAAGGAAGACCAAATTTTCATTTGATGAATGAAAAGCTTTTAAAAAAGCACTTGGAAGAAAAACACGAAAATTGATTCGCGATATTTTTCATCCCGAGACTGCGGAGGAAAATTATTATGTTTAAAAAATAAGTATATAAACGAAACTTTCATATCAGCGACTGCCCTTAAAGGAAGAGAGGCGACCAAATATTCATTCAATGAATTTTAAGCTTTAATAAACCGCTGAGGTAAAAACTAAACGCCACAATTGAATCACAAAATTTCTCATCCCGGTACTGCGGATGAAAATTTTGTTTGCAAGAAATACGTATGAATACGAAAATTTTCTCAATAACTGCCGTTTGGAAGTGAAAAGAGTCACACAAATTTACAGTTAAAACTAATAGGCTTTCAAAAAAACCCTCGGGGGAACAACGAAACGAGTCGCTTGAATCACGAAATTTCTCATCCCGGGACTGCGGCTGGAAAACGTTATGCTTGCAAGAAATACCTATAAATGATACCATTTTCTCAAAAACGACCGTTTTGAATGGTAAAGAAAGAACAAATTTTCATTTGATGAATGAAAAGCTTTTAGAAAAATACTTGGAAGAAAAACTTACACGAAAATTGATTCACGAAATTTCTCATCCATGGACTACGGAGGAAAATTATTATGTTTAAAAAGTACGTATATTAACGAAACTTTTATAACAGCGACTGCTTTGAAAGGAAGGGAGGCAACCAAATATTCATTCAATGAATTTTAAGATTTAAAAAACCGCTGAGGTAAAAACTAAACGCCACAATTCAATCACAAAATTTCCCATCCCGGTACTGCGGATGAAAAATTTTATGTTTGCAAGAAATACCTTTAAATACGAAAGTTTTCCCAATAACTGCCGTTTGGAAATGAAAAGAGTAACACAAATTTACAATTAAAACTAACAGTCTTTATAAAAAACCCTCGGGGGAAAAACTAAACGAGTCGCTTGAATCACGAAATTTCTCATCCCGGGACTGCGGCTGGAAAACTTTAAGCTTGCAAAAAATACGTATAAATGATACCATTTTCTCAAAAACGACCGTTTTGAATGGTATAGAAAGAACAAATTTTCATTTGATGAATGAAAAGCTTTTAAAAAAGCACTTCGAAGAAAAATTTAGACAAGAATTGATTCGCGAAATTTTTCATCCCGGGACTGCGGAGGAAAATTATTATGTTTAAAAAATAAGTATATTAACGAAACTTTTATAAAAGCGACTGCCTTTAAAGGAAGAGAGGCCACAAAATATTCATTCAATGAATTTTAAGCTTTAAAAAACCGCTGAGGCAAAACTAAACGCCAGAAATGAATCACAAAATTTCTCATCCCGGTACTGCGGATGAAAAATTTTGTTTGCAAGAAATAAGTTTGAATACGAAAATTTTCTGAATAACTGCCGTTTGGAAATGAAAGAAGTCAAACAAATTTACAATTAAAACTAACAGGCTTCCAAAAAAACCCTCGGGGGAACAACTAAACGAGTCGCTTGAATCACGAAATTTCTCATCCCGGGACTTCGGCTGGAAAACTTTATGCTTTCAAAAAATACGTTTAATGATACCATTTTCTCAAAAACGACCGTTTTGAATGGTAAAGAAAGAACAATTTTCATTTGATGAATGAAAAGCTTTTAAAAAAGCACTTGGAAGAAAAATTTAGACAAGAATTGATTCGCGAAATTACTCATCCCGGGACTGCGGAGGAAAATTATTATGATTAAAAAATAAGTATATTAACGAAACTTTTATAACAGCGACTGCCTTTAAAGGAAGAGAGGCGACCAAATATTCATTCAATGAATTTTAAGCTTCAAAAAAACCGCTGAGGTTAAAACTAAACGCCACAATTCAATCACAAAATTTCTCATCCCGGTACTGCGGATGAAAAATTTTATGTTTGATAGAAATACTTTTGAATACGAAAGTTTTCCCAATAACTGCCGTTTGGAAATGAAAAGAGTAACACAAATTTACAATTAAAACTAACAGTCTTTTTAAAAAACCCTCGGGGGAACAACAAAACGAGTCGCTTGAATCACGAAATTTCTCATCCCGGGACTTCGGCTGGAAAACTTTATGCTTTCAAAAAATACGTTTAATGATACCATTTTCTCAAAAACGACCGTTTTGAATGGTAAAGAAAGAACAAATTTTCATTAGATGAATAAAAAGCTTTTAAAAAAGCACTTGGAAGAAAAATTTAGACAAGAATTGATTCGCGAAATTTTTCATCCCGGGACTGCGGAGGAAAATTATTATGTTTAAAAAATAAGTATATTAACGAAACTTTTATAACAGCGACTGCCTTTAAAGGAAGAGAGGCGACAAAATATTCATTCAATGAATTTTAAGCTTTAAAAAATCGTTGAGGTAAAAACTAAACGCCACAATTGAATCACAAAATTTCTCATCCCGGTACTGCGGATGAAAAATTTTGTTTGCAAGAAAAACGTATGAATACGAAAATTTTCCCAATAACTGCCGTTTGGAAATGAAAAGAGTCACACAAATTTACAATTAAAACTAACAGTCTTTTTAAAAAACCCTCGGGGGAACAACTAAACGAGTCGCTTGAATCACGAAATTTCTCATCCCGGGACTGCGGCTGGAAAACTTAATGCTTGCAAAAAATACGTATAAATGATACCATTTTCTCAAAAACGACCGTTTTGAATGGTAAAGAAAGAACAAATTTTCATTTGATGAATGAAAAGCTTTTAAAAAAGCACTTGGAAGAAAAATTTAGACAAGAATTGATTCGCGAAATTTTTAATCCCGGGACTGCGGAGGAAAATTATTATGTTTAAAAAATAAGTATATTAACGAAATTTTTATAACAGCGACTGCCTTTAAAGGAAGAGAGGCGACAAAATATTCTTTCAATGAATTTTAAACTTTAAAAAACCGCTGAGGTAAAAACTAAACGCCACAATTGAATCACAAAATTTCTCATCCCGGTACTGCGGATGAAACATTTTGTTTGCAAGAAAAACGTATGAATACGAAAATTTTCCCAATAACTGCCGTTTGGAAATGAAAAGAGTCACACAAATTTACATTTAAAACTAATAGGCTTTCAAAAAAACCCTCGGGGGAACAACAAAACGAGTCGCTTGAATCAAGAAATTTCTCATCCCGGGACTGCGGCTGGAAAACGTTATGCTTGCAAGAAATACGTATAAATGATACCATTTTTTCAAAAACCACCGTTTTGAATGGTAAAGAAAGAACAAATTTTCATTTGATGAATGAAAAGCTTTTAGAAAAATACTTGGAAGAAAAACTTACACGAAAATTGATTCACGAAATTTCTCATCCCGGGACTGCGGCTGGAAAATATTATGCTTGCAAAAAATACGTATAAATGATACCATTTTCTCAAAAACGTGCGTTTTGAATGGTAAAGAAAGACCAAATTTTCATTTGATGAATGAAAAGCTTTTTAAAAAGCACTTGGAAGAAAAACACGAAAATTGATTCGCGATATTTTTCATCCCGAGACTGCGGAGGAAAATTATTATGTTTAAAAAATAAGTATATAAAAGAAACTTTCATATCAGCGACTGCCCTTAAAGGAAGAGAGGCGACCAAATATCCATTCAATGAATTTTAAGCTTTAAAAAACCGCTGAGGTAAAAACTAAACGCCACAATTGAATCACAAAATTTCTCATCCCGGTACTGCGGATGAAAATTTTGTTTGCAAGAAATACGTATGAAAACGAAAATTTTCTCAATAACTGCCGTTTGGAAGTGAAAAGAGTCACACAAATTTAGTTAAAACTAAAAGGCTTTCAAAAAAACCCTCGGGGGAACAACAAAACGAGTCGCTTGAATCAACAAATTTCTCATCCCGGGACTGCGGCTGGAAAACGTTATGCTTGCAAGAAATACGTATAAATGATACCATTTTCTCAAAAACCACCGTTTTGAATGGTAAAGAAAGAACAAATTTTCATTTGATGAATGAAAAGCTTTTAGAAAAATACTTGGAAGAAAAACTTACACGAAAATTGATTCACGAAATTTCTCATCCCGGGACTGCGGAGGAAAATTATTATGTTTAAAAAGTACGTATATTAACGAAACTTTTATAACAGCGACTGCTTTGAAAGGATGGGAGGCAACCAAATATTCATTCAATGAATTTTAAGATTTAAAAAACCGCTGAGGTAAAAACTAAACGCCACAATTCAATCACAAAATTTCTCATCCCGGTACTGCGGATGAAAAATTTTATGTTTGCAAGAAATACCTTTGAATACGAACGTTTTCCCAATAACTGCCGTTTGGAAATGAAAAGAGTAACACAAATTTACAATTAAAACTAACAGTCTTTATAAAAAAACCCTCGGGGGAACAACTAAACGAGTCGCTTGAATCACGAAATTTCTCATCCCGGGACTGCGGCTGGAAAACTTTATGCTTGCAATAAATACGTATAAATGATACAATTTTCTCAAAAACGACCGTTTTGAATGGTATAGAAAGAACAAATTTTCATTTGATGAATGAAAAATTTTTAAAAAAGCACTTCGAAGAAAAATTTAGACAAGAATTGATTCGCGAAATTTTTCATCCCGGGACTGCGGAGGAAAATTATTATGTTTAAAAAATAAGTATATTAACGAAACTTTTATAACAGCGACTGCCTTTAAAGGAAGAGAGGCCACAAAATATTCATTAAATGAATTTTAAGCTTTAAAAAACCGCTGAGGTAAAAACTAAACGCCAGAATTGAATCACAAAATTTCTCATCCCGGTACTGCGGATGAAAAATTTTGTTTGCAAGAAATAAGTTTGAATACGAAATTTTCTGAATAACTGCCGTTTGGAAATGAAAAGATTCAAACAAATTTACAATTAAAACTAACAGGCTTCCAAAAAAACCCTCGGGGGAACAACTAAACGAGTCGCTTGAATCACGAAATATCTCATCCCGGGACTGCGGCTGGAAAACGTTATGCTTGCAAGAAATACGTATAAATGATACCATTTTCTCAAAAACGACCTTTTTGAAAGGTAAAGAAAGGAACAAATTTTCATTTGATGAATGAAGAGCCTTTAAAAAAGCACTTGGAAGAAAAACTTACACGAAAATTGATTCGCGAAATTACTCATCCCGGGACTGCGGAGGATAATTATTATGTTTAAAAAATACGTATATTAACGAAACTTTTATAATAGCGAGTGCTTTGAAAGGAAGAAAGGCGACCAAATATTCATTCAATGAATTTTAAGCTTCAAAAAAACCGCTGAGGTTAAAACTAAACGCCACAATTCAATCACAAAATTTCTCATCCCTGTACTGCGGATGAAAAATTTTATGTTTGATAGAAATACTTTTGAATACGAAAGTTTTCCCAATAACTGCCGTTTGGAAATGAAAAGAGTAACACAAATTTACAATTAAAACTAACAGGCTTCCAAAAAAACCGTCGGGGGAACAACTAAACGAGACGCTTGAATCACGAAATTTCTCATCCCGGGACTGCGGCTGGAAAACTTTATGCTTTCAAAAAATACGTATAAATGATACCATTTTCTCAAAAACGTGCGTTTTGAATGGTAAAGGAAGACCAAATTTTCATTTGATGAATGAAAAGCTTTTAAAAAAGCACTTGGAAGAAAAACACGAAAATTTATTCGCGATATTTTTCATCCCGAGACTGCGGAGGAAAATTATTATGTTTAAAAAATAAGTATATAAACGAAACTTTCATATCAGCGACTGCCCTTAAAGGAAGAGAGGCGACCAAATATTCATTCAATGAATTTTAAGCTTTAAAAAACCGCTGAGGTAAAAACTAAACGCCACAATTGAATCACAAAATTTCTCATCCCGGTACTGCGGATGAAAATTTTGTTTGCAAGAAATACGTATGAATACGAAAATTTTCTCAATAACTGCCGTTTGGAAGTGAAAAGAGTCACACAAATTTACAGTTAAAACTAATAGGCTTTCAAAAAAACCCTCGGGGGAACAACGAAACGAGTCGCTTGAATCACGAAATTTCTCATCCCGGGACTGCGGCTGGAAAACGTTATGCTTGCAAGAAATACCTATAAATGATACCATTTTCTCAAAAACGACCGTTTTGAATGGTAAAGAAAGAACAAATTTTCATTTGATGAATGAAAAGCTTTTAGAAAAATACTTGGAAGAAAAACTTACACGAAAATTGATTCACGAAATTTCTCATCCCTGGACTACGGAGGAAAATTATTATGTTTAAAAAGTACGTATATTAACGAAACTTTTATAACAGCGACTGCTTTGAAAGGAAGGGAGGCAACCAAATATTCATTCAATGAATTTTAAGATTTAAAAAACCGCTGAGGTAAAAACTAAACGCCAAAATTCAATCACAAAATTTCTCATCCCGGTACTGCGGATGAAAAATTTTATGTTTGCAAGAAATACCTTTGAATACGAAAGTTTTCCCAATAACTGCCGTTTGGAAATGAAAAGAGTAACACAAATTTACAATTAAAACTAACAGTCTTTATAAAAAACCCTCGGGGGAACAACTAAACGAGTCGCTTGAATCACGAAATTTCTCATCCCGGGACTGCGGCTGGAAAACTTTAAGCTTGCAAAAAATACGTATAAATGATACCATTTTCTCAAAAACGACCGTTTTGAATGGTATAGAAAGAACAAATTTTCATTTGATGAATGAAAAGCTTTTAAAAAAGCACTTCGAAGAAAAATTTAGACAAGAATTGATTCGCGAAATTTTTCATCCCGGGACTGCGGAGGAAAATTATTATGTTTAAAAAATAAGTATATTAACGAAACTTTTATAAAAGCGACTGCCTTTAAAGGAAGAGAGGCCACAAAATATTCATTCAATGAATTTTAAGCTTTAAAAAACCGCTGAGGCAAAACTAAACGCCAGAAATGAATCACAAAATTTCTCATCCCGGTACTGCGGATGAAAAATTTTGTTTGCAAGAAATAGGTTTGAATACGAAAATTTTCTGAATAACTGCCGTTTGGAAATGAAAAGAGTCAAACAAATTTACAATTAAAACTAACAGGCTTCCAAAAAAACCCTCGGGGGAACAACTAAACGAGTCGCTTGAATCACGAAATTTCTCATCCCAGGACTTCGGCTGGAAAACTTTATGCTTTCAAAAAATACGTTTAATGATACCATTTTCTCAAAAACGACCGTTTTGAATGGTAAAGAAAGAACAATTTTCATTTGATGAATGAAAAGCTTTTAAAAAAGCACTTGGAAGAAAAATTTAGACAAGAATTGATTCGCGAAATTTTTCATCCCGGGACTGCGGAGGAAAATTATTATGTTTAAAAAATTAGTATATTAACGAAACTTTTATAACAGCGACTGCCTTTAAAGGAAGAGAGGCGACAAAATATTCATTCAATGAATTTTAAGCCTTAAAAAACCGCTGAGGTAAAAACTAAACGCCACAATTGAATCACAAAATTTCTCATCCCGGTACTGCGGATGAAAAATTTTGTTTGCAAGAAAAACGTATGAATACGAAAATTTTCCCAATAACTGCTGTTTGGAAATGAAAAGTGTCACACAAATTTACAATTAAAACTAACAGTCTTTTTAAAAAACCCTCGGGGGAACAACTAAATGAGTCGCTTGAATCACGAAATTTCTCATCCCGGGACTGCGGCTGGAAAACTTAATGCTTGCAAAAAATACGTATAAATGATACCATTTTCTCAAAAACGACCGTTTTGAATGGTATAGAAAGAACGAATTTTCATTTGATGAATGAAAAGCTTTTAAAAAAGCACTTCGAAGAAAAATTTAGACAAGAATTGATTCGCGAAATTTTTCATCCCGGGACTGCGGAGGAAAATTATTATGTTTAAAAAATAAGTATATTAACGAAACTTTTATAACAGCGACTGCCTTTAAAGGAAGAGAGGCCACAAAATATTCATTCAATGAATTTTAAGCTTTAAAAAACCGCTGAGGTAAAACTAAACGCCAGAATTGAATCACAAAATTTCTCATCCCGGTACTGCGGATGAAAAATTTTGTTTGCAAGAAATAAGTTTGAATACGAAAATTTTCTAATAACTGCCGTTTGGAAATGAAAAGAGTCAAACAAATTTACAATTAAAACTAACAGGCTTCCAAAAAAACCCTCGGGGGAACAACTAAACGAGTCGCTTGAATCACGAAATTTCTCATCCCGGGACTGCGGCTGGAAAACGTTATGCTTGCAAGAAATACGTATAAATGATACCATTTTCTCAAAAACGACCGTTTTGAAAGGTAAAGAAAGGAACAAATTTTCATTTGATGAATGAAAAGCTGTTAGAAAAATACTTGGAAGAAAAACTTACACGAAAATTGATTCACGAAATTTCTCATCCCGGGACTGCGGAGGAAAATTATTATGTTTAAAAAGTACGTATATTAACGAAATTTTTATAACAGCGACTGCTTTGAAAGGAAGGGAGGCAACCAAATATTCATTCAATGAATTTTAAGATTTAAAAACCGCTGAGGTAAAAACTAAACGCCACAATTCAATCACAAAATTTCTCATCCCGGTACTGCGGATGAAAAATTTTATGTTTGCAAGAAATACCTTTGAATACGAAAGTTTTCCCAATAACTGCCGTTTGGAAATGAAAAGAGTAACACAAATTTACAATTAAAACTAACAGTCTTTATAAAAAACCCTCGGGGGAACAACTAAACGAGTCGCTTGAATCACGAAATTTCTCATCCCGGGACTGCGGCTGGAAAACTTTATGCTTGCAAAAAATACGTATAAATGATACCATTTTCTCAAAAACGACCGTATTGAATGGTATAGAAAGAACAAATTTTCATTTGATGAATAAAAAGCTTTTAAAAAAGCACTTCGAAGAAAAATTTAGACAAGAATTGATTCGCGAAATTTTTCATCCCGGGACTGCGGAGGAAAATTATTATGTTTAAAAAATAAGTATATTAACGAATTTTTTATAACAGCGACTGCCTTTAAAGGAAGAGAGGCCACAAAATGTTCATTCAATGAATTTTAAGCTTTAAAAAACCGCTGAGGTAAAACTAAACGCCAGAATTGAATCACAAAATTTCTCATCCCGGTACTGCGGATGAAAAATTTTGTTTGCAAGAAATAAGTTTGAATACGAAAATTTTCTGAATAACTGCCGTTTGGAAATGAAAAGAGTCAAACAAATTTACAATTAAAACTAACAGGCTTCCGAAAAAACCCTCGGGGGAACAACTAAACGAGTCGCTTGAATCACGCAATTTCTCATCCCGGGACTGCGGCTGGAAAACGTTATGCTTGCAAGAAATACGTATAAATGATACCATTTTCTCAAAAACGACCGTTTTGAAAGGTAAAGAAAGGAACAAATTTTCATTTGATGAATGAAGAGCCTTAAAAAAAGCACTTGGAAGAAAAACTTACACGAAAATTGATTCGCGAAATTACTCATCCCGGGACTGCGGAGGAAAATTATTATGTTTAAAAAATACGTATATTAACGAAACTTTTATAATAGCGAGTGCTTTGAATGGAAGAAAGGCGACCAAATATTCATTCAATGAATTTTAAGCTCCAAAAAAACCGCTGAGGTTAAAACTAAACGCCACAATTCAATCACAAAATTTCTCATCCCGGTACTGCGGATGAAAAATTTTATGTTTGATAGAAAAACTTTTGAATACGAAAGTTTTCCCAATAACTGCCGTTTGGAAATGAAAAGAGTAACACAAATTTACAATTAAAACTAACAGTCTTTTTAAAAAACCCTCGGGGGAACAACAAAACGAGTCGCTTGAATCACGAAATTTCTCATCCCGGGACTTCGGCTGGAAAACTTTATGCTTTCAAAAAATACGTTTAATGATACCATTTTCTCAAAAACGACCGTTTTGAATGGTAAAGAAAGAACAAATTTTCATTTGATGAATAAAAAGCTTTTAAAAAAGCACTTGGAAGAAAAATTTAGACAAGAATTGATTCGCGAAATTTTTCATCCCGGGACTGCGGAGGAAAATTATTATGTTTAAAAAATAAGTATATTAACGAAACTTTTATAACAGCGACTGCCTTTAAAGGAAGAGAGGCGACAAAATATTCATTCAATAAATTTTAAGCTTTAAAAAATCGTTGAGGTAAAAACTAAACGCCATAATTGAATCACAAAATTTCTCATCCCGGTACTGCGGATGAAAAATTTTGTTTGCAAGAAAAACGTATGAATACGAAAATTTTCCCAATAACTGCCGTTTGGAAATGAAAAGAGTCACACAAATTTACAATTAAAACTAACAGTCTTTTTAAAAAACCCTCGGGGGAACAACTAAACGAGTCGCTTGAATCACGAAATTTCTCATCCCGGGACTGCGGCTGGAAAACTTAATGCTTGCAAAAAATACGTATAAATGATACCATTTTCTCAAAAACGATCGTTTTGAATGGTAAAGAAAGAACAAATTTTCATTTGATGAATGAAAAGCTTTTAAAAAAGCACTTGGAAGAAAAATTTAGACAAGAATTGATTCGCGAAATTTTTAATCCCGGGACTGCGGAGGAAAATTATTATGTTTAAAAAATAAGTATATTAACGAAATTTTTATAACAGCGACTGCCTTTAAAGGAAGAGAGGCGACAAAATATTCTTTCAATGAATTTTAAACTTTAAAAAACCGCTGAGGTAAAAACTAAACGCCACAATTGAATCACAAAATTTCTCATCCCGGTACTGCGGATGAAAAATTTTGTTTGCAAGAAAAACGTATGAATACGAAAATTTTCCCAATAACTGCCGTTTGGAAATGAAAAGAGTCACACAAATTTACAGTTAAAACTAATAGGCTTTCTAAAAAACCCTCGGGGGAACAACAAAACGAGTCGCTTGAATCAAGAAATTTCTCATCCCGGGACTGCGGCTGGAAAACGTTATGCTTGCAAGAAATACGTATAAATGATACCATTTTCTCAAAAACCACCGTTTTGAATGGTAAAGAAAGAACAAATTTTCATTTGATGAATGAAAAGCTTTTAGAAAAATACTTGGAAGAAAAACTTACACGAAAATTGATTCACGAAATTTCTCATCCCGGGACTGCGGCTGGAAAATATTATGCTTGCAAAAAATACGTATAAATGATACCATTTTCTCAAAAACGTGCGTTTTGAATGGTAAAGAAAGACCAAATTTTCATTTGATGAATGAAAAGCTTTTAAAAAAGCACTTGGAAGAAAAACACGAAAATTGATTCGCGATATTTTTCATCCCGAGACTGCGGAGGAAAATTATTATGTTTAAAAAATAAGTATATAAAAGAAACTTTCATATCAGCGACTGCCCTTAAAGGAAAAGAGGCGACCAAATATCCATTCAATGAATTTTAAGCTTTAAAAAACCGCTGATGTAAAAACTAAACGCCACAATTGAATCACAAAATTTCTCATCCCGGTACTGCGGATGAAAATTTTGTTTGCAAGAAATACGTATGAAAACGAAAATTTTCTCAATAACTGCCGTTTGGAAGTGAAAAGAGTCACACAAATTTAGTTAAAACTAATAGGCTTTCAAAAAAACCCTCGGGGGAACAACAAAACGAGTCGCTTGAATCAAGAAATTTCTCATCCCGGGACTGCGGCTGGAAAACGTTATGCTTGCAAGAAATACGTATAAATGATACCATTTTCTCAAAAACCACCGTTTTGAATGGTAAAGAAAGAACAAATTTTCATTTGATGAATGAAAAGCTTTTAGAAAAATACTTGGAAGAAAAACTTAAACGAAAATTGATTCACGAAATTTCTCATCCCGGGACTGCGGAGGAAAATTATTATGTTTAAAAAGTACGTATATTAACGAAATTTTTATAACAGCGACTGCTTTGAAAGGAAGGGAGGCAACCAAATATTCATTCAATGAATTTTAAGATTTAAAAACCGCTGAGGTAAAAACTAAACGCCACAATTCAATCACAAAATTTCTCATCCCGGTACTGCGGATGAAAAATTTTATGTTTGCAAGAAATACCTTTGAATACGAAAGTTTTCCCAATAACTGCCGTTTGGAAATGAAAAGAGTAACACAAATTTACAATTAAAACTAACAGTCTTTATAAAAAACCCTCGGGGGAACAACTAAACGAGTCGCTTGAATCACGAAATTTCTCATCCCGGGACTGCGGCTGGAAAACTTTATGCTTGCAAAAAATACGTATAAATGATACCATTTTCTCAAAAACGACCGTATTGAATGGTATAGAAAGAACAAATTTTCATTTGATGAATAAAAAGCTTTTAAAAAAGCACTTCGAAGAAAAATTTAGACAAGAATTGATTCGCGAAATTTTTCATCCCGGGACTGCGGAGGAAAATTATTATGTTTAAAAAATAAGTATATTAACGAATTTTTTATAACAGCGACTGCCTTTAAAGGAAGAGAGGCCACAAAATGTTCATTCAATGAATTTTAAGCTTTAAAAAACCGCTGAGGTAAAACTAAACGCCAGAATTGAATCACAAAATTTCTCATCCCGGTACTGCGGATGAAAAATTTTGTTTGCAAGAAATAAGTTTGAATACGAAAATTTTCTGAATAACTGCCGTTTGGAAATGAAAAGAGTCAAACAAATTTACAATTAAAACTAACAGGCTTCCGAAAAAACCCTCGGGGGAACAACTAAACGAGTCGCTTGAATCACGCAATTTCTCATCCCGGGACTGCGGCTGGAAAACGTTATGCTTGCAAGAAATACGTATAAATGATACCATTTTCTCAAAAACGACCGTTTTGAAAGGTAAAGAAAGGAACAAATTTTCATTTGATGAATGAAGAGCCTTAAAAAAAGCACTTGGAAGAAAAACTTACACGAAAATTGATTCGCGAAATTACTCATCCCGGGACTGCGGAGGAAAATTATTATGTTTAAAAAATACGTATATTAACGAAACTTTTATAATAGCGAGTGCTTTGAATGGAAGAAAGGCGACCAAATATTCATTCAATGAATTTTAAGCTCCAAAAAAACCGCTGAGGTTAAAACTAAACGCCACAATTCAATCACAAAATTTCTCATCCCGGTACTGCGGATGAAAAATTTTATGTTTGATAGAAAAACTTTTGAATACGAAAGTTTTCCCAATAACTGCCGTTTGGAAATGAAAAGAGTAACACAAATTTACAATTAAAACTAACAGTCTTTTTAAAAAACCCTCGGGGGAACAACAAAACGAGTCGCTTGAATCACGAAATTTCTCATCCCGGGACTTCGGCTGGAAAACTTTATGCTTTCAAAAAATACGTTTAATGATACCATTTTCTCAAAAACGACCGTTTTGAATGGTAAAGAAAGAACAAATTTTCATTTGATGAATAAAAAGCTTTTAAAAAAGCACTTGGAAGAAAAATTTAGACAAGAATTGATTCGCGAAATTTTTCATCCCGGGACTGCGGAGGAAAATTATTATGTTTAAAAAATAAGTATATTAACGAAACTTTTATAACAGCGACTGCCTTTAAAGGAAGAGAGGCGACAAAATATTCATTCAATAAATTTTAAGCTTTAAAAAATCGTTGAGGTAAAAACTAAACGCCATAATTGAATCACAAAATTTCTCATCCCGGTACTGCGGATGAAAAATTTTGTTTGCAAGAAAAACGTATGAATACGAAAATTTTCCCAATAACTGCCGTTTGGAAATGAAAAGAGTCACACAAATTTACAATTAAAACTAACAGTCTTTTTAAAAAACCCTCGGGGGAACAACTAAACGAGTCGCTTGAATCACGAAATTTCTCATCCCGGGACTGCGGCTGGAAAACTTAATGCTTGCAAAAAATACGTATAAATGATACCATTTTCTCAAAAACGATCGTTTTGAATGGTAAAGAAAGAACAAATTTTCATTTGATGAATGAAAAGCTTTTAAAAAAGCACTTGGAAGAAAAATTTAGACAAGAATTGATTCGCGAAATTTTTAATCCCGGGACTGCGGAGGAAAATTATTATGTTTAAAAAATAAGTATATTAACGAAATTTTTATAACAGCGACTGCCTTTAAAGGAAGAGAGGCGACAAAATATTCTTTCAATGAATTTTAAACTTTAAAAAACCGCTGAGGTAAAAACTAAACGCCACAATTGAATCACAAAATTTCTCATCCCGGTACTGCGGATGAAAAATTTTGTTTGCAAGAAAAACGTATGAATACGAAAATTTTCCCAATAACTGCCGTTTGGAAATGAAAAGAGTCACACAAATTTACAGTTAAAACTAATAGGCTTTCTAAAAAACCCTCGGGGGAACAACAAAACGAGTCGCTTGAATCAAGAAATTTCTCATCCCGGGACTGCGGCTGGAAAACGTTATGCTTGCAAGAAATACGTATAAATGATACCATTTTCTCAAAAACCACCGTTTTGAATGGTAAAGAAAGAACAAATTTTCATTTGATGAATGAAAAGCTTTTAGAAAAATACTTGGAAGAAAAACTTACACGAAAATTGATTCACGAAATTTCTCATCCCGGGACTGCGGCTGGAAAATATTATGCTTGCAAAAAATACGTATAAATGATACCATTTTCTCAAAAACGTGCGTTTTGAATGGTAAAGAAAGACCAAATTTTCATTTGATGAATGAAAAGCTTTTAAAAAAGCACTTGGAAGAAAAACACGAAAATTGATTCGCGATATTTTTCATCCCGAGACTGCGGAGGAAAATTATTATGTTTAAAAAATAAGTATATAAAAGAAACTTTCATATCAGCGACTGCCCTTAAAGGAAAAGAGGCGACCAAATATCCATTGAATGAATTTTAAGCTTTAAAAAACCGCTGATGTAAAAACTAAACGCCACAATTGAATCACAAAATTTCTCATCCCGGTACTGCGGATGAAAATTTTGTTTGCAAGAAATACGTATGAAAACGAAAATTTTCTCAATAACTGCCGTTTGGAAGTGAAAAGAGTCACACAAATTTAGTTAAAACTAATAGGCTTTCAAAAAAACCCTCGGGGGAACAACAAAACGAGTCGCTTGAATCAAGAAATTTCTCATCCCGGGACTGCGGCTGGAAAACGTTATGCTTGCAAGAAATACGTATAAATGATACCATTTTCTCAAAAACCACCGTTTTGAATGGTAAAGAAAGAACAAATTTTCATTTGATGAATGAAAAGCTTTTAGAAAAATACTTGGAAGAAAAACTTAAACGAAAATTGATTCACGAAATTTCTCATCCCGGGACTGCGGAGGAAAATTATTATGTTTAAAAAGTACGTATATTAACGAAACTTTTATAACAGCGACGGCTTTGAAAGGAAGGGAGGCAACCAAATATTCATTCAATGAATTTTAAGATTTAAAAAACCACTGAGGTAAAAACTAAACGCCACAATTCAATCACAAAATTTCTCATCCCGGTACTGCGGATGAAAAATTTTATGTTTTCAAGAAATACCTTTGAATACGAAAGTTTTCCCAATAACTGGCGTTTGGAAATGAAAAGAGTAACACAAATTTACAATTAAAACTAACAGTCTTTATAAAAAACCCTCGGGGGAACAACTAAACGAGTCGCTTGAATCACGAAATTTCTCATCCCGGGACTGCGGCTGGAAAACTTTATGCTTGCAAAAAATACGTATAAATGATACCATTTTCTCAAAAACGACCGTTTTCAATGGTATAGAAAGAACAAATTTTCATTTGATGAATAAAAAGCTTTTAAAAAAGCACTTCGAAGAAAAATTTAGACAAGAATTGATTCGCGAAATTTTTCATCCCGGGACTGCGGAGGAAAATTATTATGTTTAAAAAATAAGTATATTAACGAAACTTTTATAACAGCGACTGCTTTAAAGGAAAAGAGGCCACAAAATATTCATTCAATGAATTTTAAGCTTTAAAAAACCGCTGAGGTAAAACTAAACGCCAGAATTGAATCACAAAATTTCTAATCCCGGTACAGCGGATGAAAAATTTTGTTTGCAAGAAATAAGTTTGAATACGAAAATTTTCTGAATAACTGCCGTTTGGAAATGAAAAGAGTCAAACAAATTTACAATTAAAACTAACAGGCTTCCAAAAAAACCCTCGGGGGAACAACAAAACGAGTCGCTTGAATCACGAAATTTCTCATCCCGGGACTGCGGCTGGAAAACGTTATGCTTGCAAGAAATACGTTTAAATGATACCATTTTCTCAAAAACGACCGTTTTGAAAGGTAAAGAAAGGAACAAATTTTCATTTGATGAATGAAGAGCCTTAAAAAAAGCACTTGGAAGAAAAACTTACACGAAAATTGATTCGCGAAATTACTCATCCCGGGGCTGCGGAGGAAAATTATTATGTTTAAAAAATACGTATATTAACGAAACTTTTATAATAGCGAGTGCTTTGAATGGAAGAAAGGCGACCAAATATTCATTCAATGAATTTTAAGCTCCAAAAAAACCGCTGAGGTTAAAACTAAACGCCACAATTCAATCACAAAATTTCTCATCCCGGTACTGCGGATGAAAAATTTTATGTTTGATAGAAAAACTTTTGAATACGAAAGTTTTCCCAATAGTTGCCGTTTGGAAATGAAAAGAGTAACACAAATTTACAATTAAAACTAACAGTCTTTTTAAAAAACCCTCGGGGGAACAACAAAACGAGTCGCTTGAATCACGAAATTTCTCATCCCGGGACTTCGGCTGGAAAACTTTATGCTTTCAAAAAATACGTTTAATGATACCATTTTCTCAAAAACGACCGTTTTGAATGGTAAAGAAAGAACAAATTTTCATTTGATGAATAAAAAGCTTTTAAAAAAGCACTTGGAAGAAAAATTTAGACAAGAATTGATTCGCGAAATTTTTCATCCCGGGACTGCGGAGGAAAATTATTATGTTTAAAAAATAAGTATATTAACGAAACTTTTATAACAGCGACTGCCTTTAAAGGAAGAGAGGCGACAAAATATTCATTCAATGAATTTTAAGCTTTAAAAAATCGTTGAGGTAAAAACTAAACGCCACAATTGAATCACAAAATTTCTCATCCTGGTACTGCGGATGAAAAATTTTGTTTGCAAGAAAAACGTATGAATACGAAAATTTTCCCAATAACTGCCGTTTGGAAATGAAAAGAGTCACACAAATTTACAATTAAAACTAACAGTCTTTTTAAAAAACCCTCGGGGGAACAACTAAACGAGTCGCTTGAATCACGAAATTTCTCATCCCGGGACTGCGGCTGGAAAACTTAATGCTTGCAAAAAATACGTATAAATGATACCATTTTCTCAAAAACGACCGTTTTGAATGGTAAAGAAAGAACAAATTTTCATTTGATGAATGAAAAGCTTTTAAAAAAGCACTTGGAAGAAAAATTTAGACAAGAATTGATTCGCGAAATTTTTAATCCCGGGACTGCGGAGGAAAATTATTATGTTAAAAAAATAAGTATATTAACGAAATTTTTATAACAGCGACTGCCTTTAAAGGAAGAGAGGCGACAAAATATTCTTTCAATGAATTTTAAACTTTAAAAAACCGCTGAGGTAAAAACTAAACGCCACAATTGAATCACAAAATTTCTCATCCCGGTACTGCGGATGAAAAATTTTGTTTGCAAGAAAAACGTATGAATACGAAAATTTTCCCAATAACTGCCGTTTGGAAATGAAAAGAGTCACACAAATTTACAGTTAAAACTAATAGGCTTTCTAAAAAACCCTCGGGGGAACAACAAAACGAGTCGCTTGAATCAAGAAATTTCTCATCCCGGGACTGCGGCTGGAAAACGTTATGCTTGCAAGAAATACGTATAAATGATACCATTTTCTCAAAAACCACCGTTTTGAATGGTAAAGAAAGAACATATTTTCATTTGATGAATGAAAAGCTTTTAGAAAAATACTTGGAAGAAAAACTTACACGAAAATTGATTCACGAAATTTCTCATCCCGGGACTGCGGCTGGAAAATATTATGCTTGCAAAAAATACGTATAAATGATACCATTTTCTCAAAAACGTGCGTTTTGAATGGTAAAGAAAGACCAAATTTTCATTTGATGAATGAAAAGCTTTTAAAAAAGCACTTGGAAGAAAAACACGAAAATTGATTCGCGATATTTTTCATCCCGAGACTGCGGAGGAAAATTATTATGTTTAAAAAATAAGTATATAAAAGAAACTTTCATATCAGCGACTGCCCTTAAAGGAAAAGAGGCGACCAAATATCCATTCAATGAATTTTAAGCTTTAAAAAACCGCTGATGTAAAAACTAAACGCCACAATTGAATCACAAAATTTCTCATCCCGGTACTGCGGATGAAAATTTTGTTTGCAAGAAATACGTATGAAAACGAAAATTTTCTCAATAACTGCCGTTTGGAAGTGAAAAGAGTCACACAAATTTAGTTAAAACTAATAGGCTTTCAAAAAAACCCTCGGGGGAACAACAAAACGAGTCGCTTGAATCAAGAAATTTCTCATCCCGGGACTGCGGCTGGAAAACGTTATGCTTGCAAGAAATACGTATAAATGATACCATTTTCTCAAAAACCACCGTTTTGAATGGTAAAGAAAGAACAAATTTTCATTTGATGAATGAAAAGCTTTTAGAAAAATACTTGGAAGAAAAACTTAAACGAAAATTGATTCACGAAATTTCTCATCCCGGGACTGCGGAGGAAAATTATTATGTTTAAAAAGTACGTATATTAACGAAATTTTTATAACAGCGACTGCTTTGAAAGGAAGGGAGGCAACCAAATATTCATTCAATGAATTTTAAGATTTAAAAACCGCTGAGGTAAAAACTAAACGCCACAATTCAATCACAAAATTTCTCATCCCGGTACTGCGGATGAAAAATTTTATGTTTGCAAGAAATACCTTTGAATACGAAAGTTTTCCCAATAACTGCCGTTTGGAAATGAAAAGAGTAACACAAATTTACAATTAAAACTAACAGTCTTTATAAAAAACCCTCGGGGGAACAACTAAACGAGTCGCTTGAATCACGAAATTTCTCATCCCGGGACTGCGGCTGGAAAACTTTATGCTTGCAAAAAATACGTATAAATGATACCATTTTCTCAAAAACGACCGTATTGAATGGTATAGAAAGAACAAATTTTCATTTGATGAATAAAAAGCTTTTAAAAAAGCACTTCGAAGAAAAATTTAGACAAGAATTGATTCGCGAAATTTTTCATCCCGGGACTGCGGAGGAAAATTATTATGTTTAAAAAATAAGTATATTAACGAATTTTTTATAACAGCGACTGCCTTTAAAGGAAGAGAGGCCACAAAATGTTCATTCAATGAATTTTAAGCTTTAAAAAACCGCTGAGGTAAAACTAAACGCCAGAATTGAATCACAAAATTTCTCATCCCGGTACTGCGGATGAAAAATTTTGTTTGCAAGAAATAAGTTTGAATACGAAAATTTTCTGAATAACTGCCGTTTGGAAATGAAAAGAGTCAAACAAATTTACAATTAAAACTAACAGGCTTCCGAAAAAACCCTCGGGGGAACAACTAAACGAGTCGCTTGAATCACGCAATTTCTCATCCCGGGACTGCGGCTGGAAAACGTTATGCTTGCAAGAAATACGTATAAATGATACCATTTTCTCAAAAACGACCGTTTTGAAAGGTAAAGAAAGGAACAAATTTTCATTTGATGAATGAAGAGCCTTAAAAAAAGCACTTGGAAGAAAAACTTACACGAAAATTGATTCGCGAAATTACTCATCCCGGGACTGCGGAGGAAAATTATTATGTTTAAAAAATACGTATATTAACGAAACTTTTATAATAGCGAGTGCTTTGAATGGAAGAAAGGCGACCAAATATTCATTCAATGAATTTTAAGCTCCAAAAAAACCGCTGAGGTTAAAACTAAACGCCACAATTCAATCACAAAATTTCTCATCCCGGTACTGCGGATGAAAAATTTTATGTTTGATAGAAAAACTTTTGAATACGAAAGTTTTCCCAATAACTGCCGTTTGGAAATGAAAAGAGTAACACAAATTTACAATTAAAACTAACAGTCTTTTTAAAAAACCCTCGGGGGAACAACAAAACGAGTCGCTTGAATCACGAAATTTCTCATCCCGGGACTTCGGCTGGAAAACTTTATGCTTTCAAAAAATACGTTTAATGATACCATTTTCTCAAAAACGACCGTTTTGAATGGTAAAGAAAGAACAAATTTTCATTTGATGAATAAAAAGCTTTTAAAAAAGCACTTGGAAGAAAAATTTAGACAAGAATTGATTCGCGAAATTTTTCATCCCGGGACTGCGGAGGAAAATTATTATGTTTAAAAAATAAGTATATTAACGAAACTTTTATAACAGCGACTGCCTTTAAAGGAAGAGAGGCGACAAAATATTCATTCAATAAATTTTAAGCTTTAAAAAATCGTTGAGGTAAAAACTAAACGCCATAATTGAATCACAAAATTTCTCATCCCGGTACTGCGGATGAAAAATTTTGTTTGCAAGAAAAACGTATGAATACGAAAATTTTCCCAATAACTGCCGTTTGGAAATGAAAAGAGTCACACAAATTTACAATTAAAACTAACAGTCTTTTTAAAAAACCCTCGGGGGAACAACTAAACGAGTCGCTTGAATCACGAAATTTCTCATCCCGGGACTGCGGCTGGAAAACTTAATGCTTGCAAAAAATACGTATAAATGATACCATTTTCTCAAAAACGATCGTTTTGAATGGTAAAGAAAGAACAAATTTTCATTTGATGAATGAAAAGCTTTTAAAAAAGCACTTGGAAGAAAAATTTAGACAAGAATTGATTCGCGAAATTTTTAATCCCGGGACTGCGGAGGAAAATTATTATGTTTAAAAAATAAGTATATTAACGAAATTTTTATAACAGCGACTGCCTTTAAAGGAAGAGAGGCGACAAAATATTCTTTCAATGAATTTTAAACTTTAAAAAACCGCTGAGGTAAAAACTAAACGCCACAATTGAATCACAAAATTTCTCATCCCGGTACTGCGGATGAAAAATTTTGTTTGCAAGAAAAACGTATGAATACGAAAATTTTCCCAATAACTGCCGTTTGGAAATGAAAAGAGTCACACAAATTTACAGTTAAAACTAATAGGCTTTCTAAAAAACCCTCGGGGGAACAACAAAACGAGTCGCTTGAATCAAGAAATTTCTCATCCCGGGACTGCGGCTGGAAAACGTTATGCTTGCAAGAAATACGTATAAATGATACCATTTTCTCAAAAACCACCGTTTTGAATGGTAAAGAAAGAACAAATTTTCATTTGATGAATGAAAAGCTTTTAGAAAAATACTTGGAAGAAAAACTTACACGAAAATTGATTCACGAAATTTCTCATCCCGGGACTGCGGCTGGAAAATATTATGCTTGCAAAAAATACGTATAAATGATACCATTTTCTCAAAAACGTGCGTTTTGAATGGTAAAGAAAGACCAAATTTTCATTTGATGAATGAAAAGCTTTTAAAAAAGCACTTGGAAGAAAAACACGAAAATTGATTCGCGATATTTTTCATCCCGAGACTGCGGAGGAAAATTATTATGTTTAAAAAATAAGTATATAAAAGAAACTTTCATATCAGCGACTGCCCTTAAAGGAAAAGAGGCGACCAAATATCCATTGAATGAATTTTAAGCTTTAAAAAACCGCTGATGTAAAAACTAAACGCCACAATTGAATCACAAAATTTCTCATCCCGGTACTGCGGATGAAAATTTTGTTTGCAAGAAATACGTATGAAAACGAAAATTTTCTCAATAACTGCCGTTTGGAAGTGAAAAGAGTCACACAAATTTAGTTAAAACTAATAGGCTTTCAAAAAAACCCTCGGGGGAACAACAAAACGAGTCGCTTGAATCAAGAAATTTCTCATCCCGGGACTGCGGCTGGAAAACGTTATGCTTGCAAGAAATACGTATAAATGATACCATTTTCTCAAAAACCACCGTTTTGAATGGTAAAGAAAGAACAAATTTTCATTTGATGAATGAAAAGCTTTTAGAAAAATACTTGGAAGAAAAACTTAAACGAAAATTGATTCACGAAATTTCTCATCCCGGGACTGCGGAGGAAAATTATTATGTTTAAAAAGTACGTATATTAACGAAACTTTTATAACAGCGACGGCTTTGAAAGGAAGGGAGGCAACCAAATATTCATTCAATGAATTTTAAGATTTAAAAAACCACTGAGGTAAAAACTAAACGCCACAATTCAATCACAAAATTTCTCATCCCGGTACTGCGGATGAAAAATTTTATGTTTTCAAGAAATACCTTTGAATACGAAAGTTTTCCCAATAACTGGCGTTTGGAAATGAAAAGAGTAACACAAATTTACAATTAAAACTAACAGTCTTTATAAAAAACCCTCGGGGGAACAACTAAACGAGTCGCTTGAATCACGAAATTTCTCATCCCGGGACTGCGGCTGGAAAACTTTATGCTTGCAAAAAATACGTATAAATGATACCATTTTCTCAAAAACGACCGTTTTGAATGGTATAGAAAGAACAAATTTTCATTTGATGAATAAAAAGCTTTTAAAAAAGCACTTCGAAGAAAAATTTAGACAAGAATTGATTCGCGAAATTTTTCATCCCGGGACTGCGGAGGAAAATTATTATGTTTAAAAAATAAGTATATTAACGAAACTTTTATAACAGCGACTGCTTTAAAGGAAAAGAGGCCACAAAATATTCATTCAATGAATTTTAAGCTTTAAAAAACCGCTGAGGTAAAACTAAACGCCAGAATTGAATCACAAAATTTCTAATCCCGGTACTGCGGATGAAAAATTTTGTTTGCAAGAAATAAGTTTGAATACGAAAATTTTCTGAATAACTGCCGTTTGGAAATGAAAAGAGTCAAACAAATTTACAATTAAAACTAACAGGCTTCCAAAAAAACCCTCGGGGGAACAACAAAACGAGTCGCTTGAATCACGAAATTTCTCATCCCGGGACTGCGGCTGGAAAACGTTATGCTTGCAAGAAATACGTTTAAATGATACCATTTTCTCAAAAACGACCGTTTTGAAAGGTAAAGAAAGGAACAAATTTTCATTTGATGAATGAAGAGCCTTAAAAAAAGCACTTGGAAGAAAAACTTACACGAAAATTGATTCGCGAAATTACTCATCCCGGGGCTGCGGAGGAAAATTATTATGTTTAAAAAATACGTATATTAACGAAACTTTTATAATAGCGAGTGCTTTGAATGGAAGAAAGGCGACCAAATATTCATTCAATGAATTTTAAGCTCCAAAAAAACCGCTGAGGTTAAAACTAAACGCCACAATTCAATCACAAAATTTCTCATCCCGGTACTGCGGATGAAAAATTTTATGTTTGATAGAAAAACTTTTGAATACGAAAGTTTTCCCAATAACTGCCGTTTGGAAATGAAAAGAGTAACACAAATTTACAATTAAAACTAACAGTCTTTTTAAAAAACCCTCGGGGGAACAACAAAACGAGTCGCTTGAATCACGAAATTTCTCATCCCGGGACTTCGGCTGGAAAACTTTATGCTTTCAAAAAATACGTTTAATGATACCATTTTCTCAAAAACGACCGTTTTGAATGGTAAAGAAAGAACAAATTTTCATTTGATGAATAAAAAGCTTTTAAAAAAGCACTTGGAAGAAAAATTTAGACAAGAATTGATTCGCGAAATTTTTCATCCCGGGACTGCGGAGGAAAATTATTATGTTTAAAAAATAAGTATATTAACGAAACTTTTATAACAGCGACTGCCTTTAAAGGAAGAGAGGCGACAAAATATTCATTTAATGAATTTTAAGCTTTAAAAAATCGTTGAGGTAAAAACTAAACGCCACAATTGAATCACAAAATTTCTCATCCTGGTACTGCGGATGAAAAATTTTGTTTGCAAGAAAAACGTATGAATACGAAAATTTTCCCAATAACTGCCGTTTGGAAATGAAAAGAGTCACACAAATTTGCAATTAAAACTAACAGTCTTTTTAAAAAACCCTCGGGGGAACAACTAAACGAGTCGCTTGAATCACGAAATTTCTCATCCCGGGACTGCGGCTGGAAAACTTAATGCTTGCAAAAAATACGTATAAATGATACCATTTTCTCAAAAACGACCGTTTTGAATGGTAAAGAAAGAACAAATTTTCATTTGATGAATGAAAAGCTTTTAAAAAAGCACTTGGAAGAAAAATTTAGACAAGAATTGATTCGCGAAATTTTTAATCCCGGGACTGCGGAGGAAAATTATTATGTTAAAAAAATAAGTATATTAACGAAATTTTTATAACAGCGACTGCCTTTAAAGGAAGAGAGGCGACAAAATATTCTTTCAATGAATTTTAAACTTTAAAAAACCGCTGAGGTAAAAACTAAACGCCACAATTGAATCACAAAATTTCTCATCCCGGTACTGCGGATGAAAAATTTTGTTTGCAAGAAAAACGTATGAATACGAAAATTTTCCCAATAACTGCCGTTTGGAAATGAAAAGAGTCACACAAATTTACAGTTAAAACTAATAGGCTTTCTAAAAAACCCTCGGGGGAACAACAAAACGAGTCGCTTGAATCAAGAAATTTCTCATCCCGGGACTGCGGCTGGAAAACGTTATGCTTGCAAGAAATACGTATAAATGATACCATTTTCTCAAAAACCACCGTTTTGAATGGTAAAGAAAGAACATATTTTCATTTGATGAATGAAAAGCTTTTAGAAAAATACTTGGAAGAAAAACTTACACGAAAATTGATTCACGAAATTTCTCATCCCGGGACTGCGGCTGGAAAATATTATGCTTGCAAAAAATACGTATAAATGATACCATTTTCTCAAAAACGTGCGTTTTGAATGGTAAAGAAAGACCAAATTTTCATTTGATGAATGAAAAGCTTTTAAAAAAGCACTTGGAAGAAAAACACGAAAATTGATTCGCGATATTTTTCATCCCGAGACTGCGGAGGAAAATAATTATGTTTAAAAAATAAGTATATAAAAGAAACTTTCATATCAGCGACTGCCCTTAAAGGAAGAGAGGCGACCAAATATCCATTCAATGAATTTTAAGCTTTAAAAAACCGCTGATGTAAAAACTAAACGCCACAATTGAATCACAAAATTTCTCATCCCGGTACTGCGGATGAAAATTTTGTTTGCAAGAAATACGTATGAAAACGAAAATTTTCTCAATAACTGCCGTTTGGAAGTGAAAAGAGTCACACAAATTTAGTTAAAACTAATAGGCTTTCAAAAAAACCCTCGGGGGAACAACAAAACGAGTCGCTTGAATCAAGAAATTTCTCATCCCGGGACTGCGGCTGGAAAACGTTATGCTTGCAAGAAATACGTATAAATGATACCATTTTCTCAAAAACCACCGTTTTGAATGGTAAAGAAAGAACAAATTTTCATTTGATGAATGAAAAGCTTTTAGAAAAATACTTGGAAAAAAACTTACACGAAAATTGATTCACGAAATTTCTCATCCCGGGACTGCGGAGGAAAATTATTATGTTTAAAAAGTACGTATATTAACGAAACTTTTATAACAGCGACTGCTTTGAAAGGAAGGGAGGCAACCAAATATTCATTCAATGAATTTTAAGATTTAAAAAACCGCTGAGGTAAAAACTAAACGCCACAATTCAATCACAAAATTTCTCATCCCGGTACTGCGGATGAAAAATTTTATGTTTGCAAGAAATACCTTTGAATACGAAAGTTTTCCCAATAACTGCCGTTTGGAAATGAAAAGAGTAACACAAATTTACAATTAAAACTAACAGTCTTTATAAAAAACCCTCGGGGGAACAACTAAACGAGTCGCTTGAATCACGAAATTTCTCATCCCGGGACTGCGGCTGGAAAACTTTATGCTTGCAAAAAATACGTATAAATGATACAATTTTCTCAAAAACGACCGTTTTGAATGGTATAGAAAGAACAAATTTTCATTTGATGAATGAAAAATTTTTAAAAAAGCACTTCGAAGAAAAATTTAGACAAGAATTGATTCGCGAAATTTTTCATCCCGGGACTGCGGAGGAAAATTATTATGTTTAAAAAATAAGTATATTAACGAAACTTTTATAACAGCGACTGCCTTTAAAGGAAGAGAGGCCACAAAATATTCATTCAATGAATTTTAAGCTTTAAAAAACCGCTGAGGTAAAACTAAACGCCAGAATTGAATCACAAAATTTCTCATCCCAGTACTGCGGATGAAAAATTTTGTTTGCAAGAAATAAGTTTGAATACGAAAATTTTCTGAATAACTGCCGTTTGGAAATGAAAAGAGTCAAACAAATTTACAATTAAAACTAACAGGCTTCCAAAAAAACCCTTGGGGGAACAACTAAACGAGTCGCTTGAATCACGAAATTTCTCATCCCGGGACTGCGGCTGGAAAACTTTATGCTTGCAAAAAATACGTATAAATGATACAATTTTCTCAAAAACGACCGTTTTGAATGGTATAGAAAGAACAAATTTTCATTTGATGAATGAAAAATTTTTAAAAAAGCACTTCGAAGAAAAATTTAGACAAGAATTGATTCGCGAAATTTTTCATCCCGGAACTGCGGAGGAAAATTATTATGTTTAAAAAATAAGTATATTAACGAAACTTTTATAACAGCGACTGCCTTTAAAGGAAGAGAGGCCACAAAATATTCATTAAATGAATTTTAAGCTTTAAAAAACCGCTGAGGTAAAAACTAAACGCCATAATTGAATCACAAAATTTCTCATCCCGGTACTGCGGATGAAAAATTTTGTTTGCAAGAAATAAGTTTGAATACGAAATTTTCTGAATAACTGCCGTTTGGAAATGAAAAGATTCAAACAAATTTACAATTAAAACTAACAGGCTTCCAAAAAAACCCTCGGGGGAACAACTAAACGAGTCGCTTGAATCACGAAATATCTCATCCCGGGACTGCGGCTGGAAAACGTTATGCTTGCAAGAAATACGTATAAATGATACCATTTTCTCAAAAACGACCTTTTTGAAAGGTAAAGAAAGGAAAAAATTTTCATTTGATGAATGAAGAGCCTTTAAAAAAGCACTTGGAAGAAAAACTTACACGAAAATTGATTCGCGAAATTACTCATCCCGGGACTGCGGAGGAAAATTATTATGTTTAAAAAATACGTATATTAACGAAACTTTTATAATAGCGAGTGCTTTGAAAGGAAGAAAGGCGACCAAATATTCATTCAATGAATTTTAAGCTTCGAAAAAACCGCTGAGGTTAAAACTAAACGCCACAATTCAATCACAAAATTTCTCATCCCGGTACTGCGGATGAAAAATTTTGTTTGCAAGAAAAACGTATGAATACGAAAATTTTCCCAATAACTGCCGTTGGGAAATGAAAAGAGTCACACAAATTTACAGTTAAAACTAATAGGCTTTCAAAAAAACCTTCGGGGGAACAACGAAACGAGTCGCTTGAATCAAGAAATTTCACATCCCGGGACTGCGGCTGGAAAATATTATGCTTGCAAGAAATACGTATAAATGATACCATTTTCTCAAAAACGTGCGTTTTGAATGGTAAAGAAAGACCAAATTTTCATTTGATGAATGAAAAGCTTTTAAAAAAGCACTTGGAAGAAAAACACGAAAATTGATTCGCGATATTTTTCATCCCGAGACTGCGGAGGAAAATTATTATGTTAAAAAAATAAGTATATAAACGAAACTTTCATATCAGCGACTGCCCTTAAAGGAAGAGAGGCGACCAAATATCCATTTAATGAATTTTAAGCTTTAAAAAACCGCTGAGGTAAAAACTAAACGCCACAATTGAATCACAAAATTTCTCATCCCGGTACTGCGGATGAAAATTTTGTTTGCAAGAAATACGTATGAATACGAAAATTTTCTCAATAACTGCCGTTTGGAAGTGAAAAGAGTCACACAAATTTAGTTAAAACTAATAGGCTTTCAAAAAAACCCTCGGGGGAACAACGAAACGAGTCGCTTGAATCAAGAAATTTCTCATCCCGGGACTGCGGCTGGAAAACGTTATGCTTGCAAGAAATACGTATAAATGATACCATTTTCTAAAAAACCACCGTTTTGAATGGTAAAGAAAGAACAAATTTTCATTTGATGAATGAAAAGCTGTTAGAAAAATACTTGGAAGAAAAACTTACACGAAAATTGATTCACGAAATTTCTCATCCCGGGACTGCGGAGGAAAATTATTATGTTTAAAAAGTACGTATATTAACGAAATTTTTATAACAGCGACTGCTTTGAAAGGAAGGGAGGCAACCAAATATTCATTCAATGAATTTTAAGATTTAAAAACCGCTGAGGTAAAAACTAAACGCCACAGTTCAATCACAAAATTTCTCATCCCGGTACTGCGGATGAAAAATTTTATGTTTGCAAGAAATACCTTTGAATACGAAAGTTTTCCCAATAACTGCCGTTTGGAAATGAAAAGAGTAACACAAATTTACAATTAAAACTAACAGTCTTTATAAAAAACCCTCGGGGGAACAACTAAACGAGTCGCTTGAATCACGAAATTTCTCATCCCGGGACTGCGGCTGGAAAACTTTATGCTTGCAAAAAATACGTATAAATGATACCATTTTCTCAAAAACGACCGTATTGAATGGTATAGAAAGAACAAATTTTCATTTGATGAATAAAAAGCTTTTAAAAAAGCACTTCGAAGAAAAATTTAGACAAGAATTGATTCGCGAAATTTTTCATCCCGGGACTGCGGAGGAAAATTATTATGTTTAAAAAATAAGTATATTAACGAATTTTTTATAACAGCGACTGCCTTTAAAGGAAGAGAGGCCACAAAATGTTCATTCAATGAATTTTAAGCTTTAAAAAACCGCTGAGGTAAAACTAAACGCCAGAATTGAATCACAAAATTTCTCATCCCGGTACTGCGGATGAAAAATTTTGTTTGCAAGAAATAAGTTTGAATACGAAAATTTTCTGAATAACTGCCGTTTGGAAATGAAAAGAGTCAAACAAATTTACAATTAAAACTAACAGGCTTCCGAAAAAACCCTCGGGGGAACAACTAAACGAGTCGCTTGAATCACGCAATTTCTCATCCCGGGACTGCGGCTGGAAAATATTATGCTTGCAAAAAATACGTATAAATGATACCATTTTCTCAAAAACGTGCGTTTTGAATGGTAAAGAAAGACCAAATTTTCATTTGATGAATGAAAAGCTTTTTAAAAAGCACTTGGAAGAAAAACACGAAAATTGATTCGCGATATTTTTCATCCCGAGACTGCGGAGGAAAATTATTATGTTTAAAAAATAAGTATATAAAAGAAACTTTCATATCAGCGACTGCCCTTAAAGGAAGAGAGGCGACCAAATATCCATTCAATGAATTTTAAGCTTTAAAAAACCGCTGAGGTAAAAACTAAACGCCAGAATTGAATCACAAAATTTCTCATCCCGGTACTGCGGATGAAAAATTTTGTTTGCAAGAAATAAGTTTGAATACGAAATTTTCTGAATAACTGCCGTTTGGAAATGAAAAGTTTCAAACAAATTTACAATTAAAACTAACAGGCTTCCAAAAAAACCCTCGGGGGAACAACTAAACGAGTCGCTTGAATCACGAAATATCTCATCCCGGGACTGCGGCTGGAAAACGTTATGCTTGCAAGAAATACGTATAAATGATACCATTTTCTCAAAAACGACCTTTTTGAAAGGTAAAGAAAGGAACAAATTTTCATTTGATGAATGAAGAGCCTTTAAAAAAGCACTTGGAAGAAAAACTTACACGAAAATTGATTCGCGAAATTACTCATCCCGGGACTGCGGAGGATAATTATTATGTTTAAAAAATACGTATATTAACGAAACTTTTATAATAGCGAGTGCTTTGAAAGGAAGAAAGGCGACCAAATATTCATTCAATGAATTTTAAGCTTCAAAAAAACCGCTGAGGTTAAAACTAAACGCCACAATTCAATCACAAAATTTCTCATCCCGGTACTGCGGATGAAAAATTTTATGTTTGATAGAAATACTTTTGAATACGAAAGTTTTCCCAATAACTGCCGTTTGGAAATGAAAAGAGTAACACAAATTTACAATTAAAACTAACAGGCTTCCAAAAAAACCGTCGGGGGAACGACTAAACGAGACGCTTGAATCACGAAATTTCTCATCCCGGGACTGCGGCTGGAAAACTTTATGCTTTCAAAAAATACGTATAAATGATACCATTTTCATAAAAACGTGCGTTTTGAATGGTAAAGGAAGACCAAATTTTCATTTGATGAATGAAAAGCTTTTAAAAAAGCACTTGGAAGAAAAACACGAAAATTGATTCGCGATATTTTTCATCCCGAGACTGCGGAGGAAAATTATTATGTTTAAAAAATAAGTATATAAACGAAACTTTCATATCAGCGACTGCCCTTAAAGGAAGAGAGGCGACCAAATATTCATTCAATGAATTTTAAGCTTTAATAAACCGCTGAGGTAAAAACTAAACGCCACAATTGAATCACAAAATTTCTCATCCCGGTACTGCGGATGAAAATTTTGTTTGCAAGAAATACGTATGAATACGAAAATTTTCTCAATAACTGCCGTTTGGAAGTGAAAAGAGTCACACAAATTTACAGTTAAAACTAATAGGCTTTCAAAAAAACCCTCGGGGGAACAACGAAACGAGTCGCTTGAATCACGAAATTTCTCATCCCGGGACTGCGGCTGGAAAACGTTATGCTTGCAAGAAATACCTATAAATGATACCATTTTCTCAAAAACGACCGTTTTGAATGGTAAAGAAAGAACAAATTTTCATTTGATGAATGAAAAGCTTTTAGAAAAATACTTGGAAGAAAAACTTACACGAAAATTGATTCACGAAATTTCTCATCCATGGACTACGGAGGAAAATTATTATGTTTAAAAAGTACGTATATTAACGAAACTTTTATAACAGCGACTGCTTTGAAAGGAAGGGAGGCAACCAAATATTCATTCAATGAATTTTAAGATTTAAAAAACCGCTGAGGTAAAAACTAAACGCCACAATTCAATCACAAAATTTCCCATCCCGGTACTGCGGATGAAAAATTTTATGTTTGCAAGAAATACCTTTAAATACGAAAGTTTTCCCAATAACTGCCGTTTGGAAATGAAAAGAGTAACACAAATTTACAATTAAAACTAACAGTCTTTATAAAAAACCCTCGGGGGAAAAACTAAACGAGTCGCTTGAATCACGAAATTTCTCATCCCGGGACTGCGGCTGGAAAACTTTAAGCTTGCAAAAAATACGTATAAATGATACCATTTTCTCAAAAACGACCGTTTTGAATGGTATAGAAAGAACAAATTTTCATTTGATGAATGAAAAGCTTTTAAAAAAGCACTTCGAAGAAAAATTTAGACAAGAATTGATTCGCGAAATTTTTCATCCCGGGACTGCGGAGGAAAATTATTATGTTTAAAAAATAAGTATATTAACGAAACTTTTATAAAAGCGACTGCCTTTAAAGGAAGAGAGGCCACAAAATATTCATTCAATGAATTTTAAGCTTTAAAAAACCGCTGAGGCAAAACTAAACGCCAGAAATGAATCACAAAATTTCTCATCCCGGTACTGCGGATGAAAAATTTTGTTTGCAAGAAATAAGTTTGAATACGAAAATTTTCTGAATAACTGCCGTTTGGAAATGAAAGAAGTCAAACAAATTTACAATTAAAACTAACAGGCTTCCAAAAAAACCCTCGGGGGAACAACTAAACGAGTCGCTTGAATCACGAAATTTCTCATCCCGGGACTTCGGCTGGAAAACTTTATGCTTTCAAAAAATACGTTTAATGATACCATTTTCTCAAAAACGACCGTTTTGAATGGTAAAGAAAGAACAATTTTCATTTGATGAATGAAAAGCTTTTAAAAAAGCACTTGGAAGAAAAATTTAGACAAGAATTGATTCGCGAAATTACTCATCCCGGGACTGCGGAGGAAAATTATTATGATTAAAAAATAAGTATATTAACGAAACTTTTATAACAGCGACTGCCTTTAAAGGAAGAGAGGCGACCAAATATTCATTCAATGAATTTTAAGCTTCAAAAAAACCGCTGAGGTTAAAACTAAACGCCACAATTCAATCACAAAATTTCTCATCCCGGTACTGCGGATGAAAAATTTTATGTTTGATAGAAATACTTTTGAATACGAAAGTTTTCCCAATAACTGCCGTTTGGAAATGAAAAGAGTAACACAAATTTACAATTAAAACTAACAGTCTTTTTAAAAAACCCTCGGGGGAACAACAAAACGAGTCGCTTGAATCACGAAATTTCTCATCCCGGGACTTCGGCTGGAAAACTTTATGCTTTCAAAAAATACGTTTAATGATACCATTTTCTCAAAAACGACCGTTTTGAATGGTAAAGAAAGAACAAATTTTCATTAGATGAATAAAAAGCTTTTAAAAAAGCACTTGGAAGAAAAATTTAGACAAGAATTGATTCGCGAAATTTTTCATCCCGGGACTGCGGAGGAAAATTATTATGTTTAAAAAATAAGTATATTAACGAAACTTTTATAACAGCGACTGCCTTTAAAGGAAGAGAGGCGACAAAATATTCATTCAATGAATTTTAAGCTTTAAAAAATCGTTGAGGTAAAAACTAAACGCCACAATTGAATCACAAAATTTCTCATCCCGGTACTGCGGATGAAAAATTTTGTTTGCAAGAAAAACGTATGAATACGAAAATTTTCCCAATAACTGCCGTTTGGAAATGAAAAGAGTCACACAAATTTACAATTAAAACTAACAGTCTTTTTAAAAAACCCTCGGGGGAACAACTAAACGAGTCGCTTGAATCACGAAATTTCTCATCCCGGGACTGCGGCTGGAAAACTTAATGCTTGCAAAAAATACGTATAAATGATACCATTTTCTCAAAAACGACCGTTTTGAATGGTAAAGAAAGAACAAATTTTCATTTGATGAATGAAAAGCTTTTAAAAAAGCACTTGGAAGAAAAATTTAGACAAGAATTGATTCGCGAAATTTTTAATCCCGGGACTGCGGAGGAAAATTATTATGTTTAAAAAATAAGTATATTAACGAAATTTTTATAACAGCGACTGCCTTTAAAGGAAGAGAGGCGACAAAATATTCTTTCAATGAATTTTAAACTTTAAAAAACCGCTGAGGTAAAAACTAAACGCCACAATTGAATCACAAAATTTCTCATCCCGGTACTGCGGATGAAACATTTTGTTTGCAAGAAAAACGTATGAATACGAAAATTTTCCCAATAACTGCCGTTTGGAAATGAAAAGAGTCACACAAATTTACATTTAAAACTAATAGGCTTTCAAAAAAACCCTCGGGGGAACAACAAAACGAGTCGCTTGAATCAAGAAATTTCTCATCCCGGGACTGCGGCTGGAAAACGTTATGCTTGCAAGAAATACGTATAAATGATACCATTTTTTCAAAAACCACCGTTTTGAATGGTAAAGAAAGAACAAATTTTCATTTGATGAATGAAAAGCTTTTAGAAAAATACTTGGAAGAAAAACTTACACGAAAATTGATTCACGAAATTTCTCATCCCGGGACTGCGGCTGGAAAATATTATGCTTGCAAAAAATACGTATAAATGATACCATTTTCTCAAAAACGTGCGTTTTGAATGGTAAAGAAAGACCAAATTTTCATTTGATGAATGAAAAGCTTTTTAAAAAGCACTTGGAAGAAAAACACGAAAATTGATTCGCGATATTTTTCATCCCGAGACTGCGGAGGAAAATTATTATGTTTAAAAAATAAGTATATAAAAGAAACTTTCATATCAGCGACTGCCCTTAAAGGAAGAGAGGCGACCAAATATCCATTCAATGAATTTTAAGCTTTAAAAAACCGCTGAGGTAAAAACTAAACGCCACAATTGAATCACAAAATTTCTCATCCCGGTACTGCGGATGAAAATTTTGTTTGCAAGAAATACGTATGAAAACGAAAATTTTCTCAATAACTGCCGTTTGGAAGTGAAAAGAGTCACACAAATTTAGTTAAAACTAAAAGGCTTTCAAAAAAACCCTCGGGGGAACAACAAAACGAGTCGCTTGAATCAACAAATTTCTCATCCCGGGACTGCGGCTGGAAAACGTTATGCTTGCAAGAAATACGTATAAATGATACCATTTTCTCAAAAACCACCGTTTTGAATGGTAAAGAAAGAACAAATTTTCATTTGATGAATGAAAAGCTTTTAGAAAAATACTTGGAAGAAAAACTTACACGAAAATTGATTCACGAAATTTCTCATCCCGGGACTGCGGAGGAAAATTATTATGTTTAAAAAGTACGTATATTAACGAAACTTTTATAACAGCGACTGCTTTGAAAGGATGGGAGGCAACCAAATATTCATTCAATGAATTTTAAGATTTAAAAAACCGCTGAGGTAAAAACTAAACGCCACAATTCAATCACAAAATTTCTCATCCCGGTACTGCGGATGAAAAATTTTATGTTTGCAAGAAATACCTTTGAATACGAACGTTTTCCCAATAACTGCCGTTTGGAAATGAAAAGAGTAACACAAATTTACAATTAAAACTAACAGTCTTTATAAAAAAACCCTCGGGGGAACAACTAAACGAGTCGCTTGAATCACGAAATTTCTCATCCCGGGACTGCGGCTGGAAAACTTTATGCTTGCAATAAATACGTATAAATGATACAATTTTCTCAAAAACGACCGTTTTGAATGGTATAGAAAGAACAAATTTTCATTTGATGAATGAAAAATTTTTAAAAAAGCACTTCGAAGAAAAATTTAGACAAGAATTGATTCGCGAAATTTTTCATCCCGGGACTGCGGAGGAAAATTATTATGTTTAAAAAATAAGTATATTAACGAAACTTTTATAACAGCGACTGCCTTTAAAGGAAGAGAGGCCACAAAATATTCATTAAATGAATTTTAAGCTTTAAAAAACCGCTGAGGTAAAAACTAAACGCCAGAATTGAATCACAAAATTTCTCATCCCGGTACTGCGGATGAAAAATTTTGTTTGCAAGAAATAAGTTTGAATACGAAATTTTCTGAATAACTGCCGTTTGGAAATGAAAAGATTCAAACAAATTTACAATTAAAACTAACAGGCTTCCAAAAAAACCCTCGGGGGAACAACTAAACGAGTCGCTTGAATCACGAAATATCTCATCCCGGGACTGCGGCTGGAAAACGTTATGCTTGCAAGAAATACGTATAAATGATACCATTTTCTCAAAAACGACCTTTTTGAAAGGTAAAGAAAGGAACAAATTTTCATTTGATGAATGAAGAGCCTTTAAAAAAGCACTTGGAAGAAAAACTTACACGAAAATTGATTCGCGAAATTACTCATCCCGGGACTGCGGAGGATAATTATTATGTTTAAAAAATACGTATATTAACGAAACTTTTATAATAGCGAGTGCTTTGAAAGGAAGAAAGGCGACCAAATATTCATTCAATGAATTTTAAGCTTCAAAAAAACCGCTGAGGTTAAAACTAAACGCCACAATTCAATCACAAAATTTCTCATCCCTGTACTGCGGATGAAAAATTTTATGTTTGATAGAAATACTTTTGAATACGAAAGTTTTCCCAATAACTGCCGTTTGGAAATGAAAAGAGTAACACAAATTTACAATTAAAACTAACAGGCTTCCAAAAAAACCGTCGGGGGAACAACTAAACGAGACGCTTGAATCACGAAATTTCTCATCCCGGGACTGCGGCTGGAAAACTTTATGCTTTCAAAAAATACGTATAAATGATACCATTTTCTCAAAAACGTGCGTTTTGAATGGTAAAGGAAGACCAAATTTTCATTTGATGAATGAAAAGCTTTTAAAAAAGCACTTGGAAGAAAAACACGAAAATTTATTCGCGATATTTTTCATCCCGAGACTGCGGAGGAAAATTATTATGTTTAAAAAATAAGTATATAAACGAAACTTTCATATCAGCGACTGCCCTTAAAGGAAGAGAGGCGACCAAATATTCATTCAATGAATTTTAAGCTTTAAAAAACCGCTGAGGTAAAAACTAAACGCCACAATTGAATCACAAAATTTCTCATCCCGGTACTGCGGATGAAAATTTTGTTTGCAAGAAATACGTATGAATACGAAAATTTTCTCAATAACTGCCGTTTGGAAGTGAAAAGAGTCACACAAATTTACAGTTAAAACTAATAGGCTTTCAAAAAAACCCTCGGGGGAACAACGAAACGAGTCGCTTGAATCACGAAATTTCTCATCCCGGGACTGCGGCTGGAAAACGTTATGCTTGCAAGAAATACCTATAAATGATACCATTTTCTCAAAAACGACCGTTTTGAATGGTAAAGAAAGAACAAATTTTCATTTGATGAATGAAAAGCTTTTAGAAAAATACTTGGAAGAAAAACTTACACGAAAATTGATTCACGAAATTTCTCATCCCTGGACT
Source organism: Hetaerina americana (assembly GCF_022747635.1). Taxonomy (NCBI): domain Eukaryota; kingdom Metazoa; phylum Arthropoda; class Insecta; order Odonata; family Calopterygidae; genus Hetaerina; species Hetaerina americana. The sequence continues at coordinate 65,238 of NW_027287124.1, forward strand.
ACGGAGGAAAATTATTATGTTTAAAAAGTACGTATATTAACGAAACTTTTATAACAGCGACTGCTTTGAAAGGAAGGGAGGCAACCAAATATTCATTCAATGAATTTTAAGATTTAAAAAACCGCTGAGGTAAAAACTAAACGCCAAAATTCAATCACAAAATTTCTCATCCCGGTACTGCGGATGAAAAATTTTATGTTTGCAAGAAATACCTTTGAATACGAAAGTTTTCCCAATAACTGCCGTTTGGAAATGAAAAGAGTAACACAAATTTACAATTAAAACTAACAGTCTTTATAAAAAACCCTCGGGGGAACAACTAAACGAGTCGCTTGAATCACGAAATTTCTCATCCCGGGACTGCGGCTGGAAAACTTTAAGCTTGCAAAAAATACGTATAAATGATACCATTTTCTCAAAAACGACCGTTTTGAATGGTATAGAAAGAACAAATTTTCATTTGATGAATGAAAAGCTTTTAAAAAAGCACTTCGAAGAAAAATTTAGACAAGAATTGATTCGCGAAATTTTTCATCCCGGGACTGCGGAGGAAAATTATTATGTTTAAAAAATAAGTATATTAACGAAACTTTTATAAAAGCGACTGCCTTTAAAGGAAGAGAGGCCACAAAATATTCATTCAATGAATTTTAAGCTTTAAAAAACCGCTGAGGCAAAACTAAACGCCAGAAATGAATCACAAAATTTCTCATCCCGGTACTGCGGATGAAAAATTTTGTTTGCAAGAAATAGGTTTGAATACGAAAATTTTCTGAATAACTGCCGTTTGGAAATGAAAAGAGTCAAACAAATTTACAATTAAAACTAACAGGCTTCCAAAAAAACCCTCGGGGGAACAACTAAACGAGTCGCTTGAATCACGAAATTTCTCATCCCAGGACTTCGGCTGGAAAACTTTATGCTTTCAAAAAATACGTTTAATGATACCATTTTCTCAAAAACGACCGTTTTGAATGGTAAAGAAAGAACAATTTTCATTTGATGAATGAAAAGCTTTTAAAAAAGCACTTGGAAGAAAAATTTAGACAAGAATTGATTCGCGAAATTTTTCATCCCGGGACTGCGGAGGAAAATTATTATGTTTAAAAAATTAGTATATTAACGAAACTTTTATAACAGCGACTGCCTTTAAAGGAAGAGAGGCGACAAAATATTCATTCAATGAATTTTAAGCCTTAAAAAACCGCTGAGGTAAAAACTAAACGCCACAATTGAATCACAAAATTTCTCATCCCGGTACTGCGGATGAAAAATTTTGTTTGCAAGAAAAACGTATGAATACGAAAATTTTCCCAATAACTGCTGTTTGGAAATGAAAAGTGTCACACAAATTTACAATTAAAACTAACAGTCTTTTTAAAAAACCCTCGGGGGAACAACTAAATGAGTCGCTTGAATCACGAAATTTCTCATCCCGGGACTGCGGCTGGAAAACTTAATGCTTGCAAAAAATACGTATAAATGATACCATTTTCTCAAAAACGACCGTTTTGAATGGTATAGAAAGAACGAATTTTCATTTGATGAATGAAAAGCTTTTAAAAAAGCACTTCGAAGAAAAATTTAGACAAGAATTGATTCGCGAAATTTTTCATCCCGGGACTGCGGAGGAAAATTATTATGTTTAAAAAATAAGTATATTAACGAAACTTTTATAACAGCGACTGCCTTTAAAGGAAGAGAGGCCACAAAATATTCATTCAATGAATTTTAAGCTTTAAAAAACCGCTGAGGTAAAACTAAACGCCAGAATTGAATCACAAAATTTCTCATCCCGGTACTGCGGATGAAAAATTTTGTTTGCAAGAAATAAGTTTGAATACGAAAATTTTCTAATAACTGCCGTTTGGAAATGAAAAGAGTCAAACAAATTTACAATTAAAACTAACAGGCTTCCAAAAAAACCCTCGGGGGAACAACTAAACGAGTCGCTTGAATCACGAAATTTCTCATCCCGGGACTGCGGCTGGAAAACGTTATGCTTGCAAGAAATACGTATAAATGATACCATTTTCTCAAAAACGACCGTTTTGAAAGGTAAAGAAAGGAACAAATTTTCATTTGATGAATGAAAAGCTGTTAGAAAAATACTTGGAAGAAAAACTTACACGAAAATTGATTCACGAAATTTCTCATCCCGGGACTGCGGAGGAAAATTATTATGTTTAAAAAGTACGTATATTAACGAAATTTTTATAACAGCGACTGCTTTGAAAGGAAGGGAGGCAACCAAATATTCATTCAATGAATTTTAAGATTTAAAAACCGCTGAGGTAAAAACTAAACGCCACAATTCAATCACAAAATTTCTCATCCCGGTACTGCGGATGAAAAATTTTATGTTTGCAAGAAATACCTTTGAATACGAAAGTTTTCCCAATAACTGCCGTTTGGAAATGAAAAGAGTAACACAAATTTACAATTAAAACTAACAGTCTTTATAAAAAACCCTCGGGGGAACAACTAAACGAGTCGCTTGAATCACGAAATTTCTCATCCCGGGACTGCGGCTGGAAAACTTTATGCTTGCAAAAAATACGTATAAATGATACCATTTTCTCAAAAACGACCGTATTGAATGGTATAGAAAGAACAAATTTTCATTTGATGAATAAAAAGCTTTTAAAAAAGCACTTCGAAGAAAAATTTAGACAAGAATTGATTCGCGAAATTTTTCATCCCGGGACTGCGGAGGAAAATTATTATGTTTAAAAAATAAGTATATTAACGAATTTTTTATAACAGCGACTGCCTTTAAAGGAAGAGAGGCCACAAAATGTTCATTCAATGAATTTTAAGCTTTAAAAAACCGCTGAGGTAAAACTAAACGCCAGAATTGAATCACAAAATTTCTCATCCCGGTACTGCGGATGAAAAATTTTGTTTGCAAGAAATAAGTTTGAATACGAAAATTTTCTGAATAACTGCCGTTTGGAAATGAAAAGAGTCAAACAAATTTACAATTAAAACTAACAGGCTTCCGAAAAAACCCTCGGGGGAACAACTAAACGAGTCGCTTGAATCACGCAATTTCTCATCCCGGGACTGCGGCTGGAAAACGTTATGCTTGCAAGAAATACGTATAAATGATACCATTTTCTCAAAAACGACCGTTTTGAAAGGTAAAGAAAGGAACAAATTTTCATTTGATGAATGAAGAGCCTTAAAAAAAGCACTTGGAAGAAAAACTTACACGAAAATTGATTCGCGAAATTACTCATCCCGGGACTGCGGAGGAAAATTATTATGTTTAAAAAATACGTATATTAACGAAACTTTTATAATAGCGAGTGCTTTGAATGGAAGAAAGGCGACCAAATATTCATTCAATGAATTTTAAGCTCCAAAAAAACCGCTGAGGTTAAAACTAAACGCCACAATTCAATCACAAAATTTCTCATCCCGGTACTGCGGATGAAAAATTTTATGTTTGATAGAAAAACTTTTGAATACGAAAGTTTTCCCAATAACTGCCGTTTGGAAATGAAAAGAGTAACACAAATTTACAATTAAAACTAACAGTCTTTTTAAAAAACCCTCGGGGGAACAACAAAACGAGTCGCTTGAATCACGAAATTTCTCATCCCGGGACTTCGGCTGGAAAACTTTATGCTTTCAAAAAATACGTTTAATGATACCATTTTCTCAAAAACGACCGTTTTGAATGGTAAAGAAAGAACAAATTTTCATTTGATGAATAAAAAGCTTTTAAAAAAGCACTTGGAAGAAAAATTTAGACAAGAATTGATTCGCGAAATTTTTCATCCCGGGACTGCGGAGGAAAATTATTATGTTTAAAAAATAAGTATATTAACGAAACTTTTATAACAGCGACTGCCTTTAAAGGAAGAGAGGCGACAAAATATTCATTCAATAAATTTTAAGCTTTAAAAAATCGTTGAGGTAAAAACTAAACGCCATAATTGAATCACAAAATTTCTCATCCCGGTACTGCGGATGAAAAATTTTGTTTGCAAGAAAAACGTATGAATACGAAAATTTTCCCAATAACTGCCGTTTGGAAATGAAAAGAGTCACACAAATTTACAATTAAAACTAACAGTCTTTTTAAAAAACCCTCGGGGGAACAACTAAACGAGTCGCTTGAATCACGAAATTTCTCATCCCGGGACTGCGGCTGGAAAACTTAATGCTTGCAAAAAATACGTATAAATGATACCATTTTCTCAAAAACGATCGTTTTGAATGGTAAAGAAAGAACAAATTTTCATTTGATGAATGAAAAGCTTTTAAAAAAGCACTTGGAAGAAAAATTTAGACAAGAATTGATTCGCGAAATTTTTAATCCCGGGACTGCGGAGGAAAATTATTATGTTTAAAAAATAAGTATATTAACGAAATTTTTATAACAGCGACTGCCTTTAAAGGAAGAGAGGCGACAAAATATTCTTTCAATGAATTTTAAACTTTAAAAAACCGCTGAGGTAAAAACTAAACGCCACAATTGAATCACAAAATTTCTCATCCCGGTACTGCGGATGAAAAATTTTGTTTGCAAGAAAAACGTATGAATACGAAAATTTTCCCAATAACTGCCGTTTGGAAATGAAAAGAGTCACACAAATTTACAGTTAAAACTAATAGGCTTTCTAAAAAACCCTCGGGGGAACAACAAAACGAGTCGCTTGAATCAAGAAATTTCTCATCCCGGGACTGCGGCTGGAAAACGTTATGCTTGCAAGAAATACGTATAAATGATACCATTTTCTCAAAAACCACCGTTTTGAATGGTAAAGAAAGAACAAATTTTCATTTGATGAATGAAAAGCTTTTAGAAAAATACTTGGAAGAAAAACTTACACGAAAATTGATTCACGAAATTTCTCATCCCGGGACTGCGGCTGGAAAATATTATGCTTGCAAAAAATACGTATAAATGATACCATTTTCTCAAAAACGTGCGTTTTGAATGGTAAAGAAAGACCAAATTTTCATTTGATGAATGAAAAGCTTTTAAAAAAGCACTTGGAAGAAAAACACGAAAATTGATTCGCGATATTTTTCATCCCGAGACTGCGGAGGAAAATTATTATGTTTAAAAAATAAGTATATAAAAGAAACTTTCATATCAGCGACTGCCCTTAAAGGAAAAGAGGCGACCAAATATCCATTCAATGAATTTTAAGCTTTAAAAAACCGCTGATGTAAAAACTAAACGCCACAATTGAATCACAAAATTTCTCATCCCGGTACTGCGGATGAAAATTTTGTTTGCAAGAAATACGTATGAAAACGAAAATTTTCTCAATAACTGCCGTTTGGAAGTGAAAAGAGTCACACAAATTTAGTTAAAACTAATAGGCTTTCAAAAAAACCCTCGGGGGAACAACAAAACGAGTCGCTTGAATCAAGAAATTTCTCATCCCGGGACTGCGGCTGGAAAACGTTATGCTTGCAAGAAATACGTATAAATGATACCATTTTCTCAAAAACCACCGTTTTGAATGGTAAAGAAAGAACAAATTTTCATTTGATGAATGAAAAGCTTTTAGAAAAATACTTGGAAGAAAAACTTAAACGAAAATTGATTCACGAAATTTCTCATCCCGGGACTGCGGAGGAAAATTATTATGTTTAAAAAGTACGTATATTAACGAAATTTTTATAACAGCGACTGCTTTGAAAGGAAGGGAGGCAACCAAATATTCATTCAATGAATTTTAAGATTTAAAAACCGCTGAGGTAAAAACTAAACGCCACAATTCAATCACAAAATTTCTCATCCCGGTACTGCGGATGAAAAATTTTATGTTTGCAAGAAATACCTTTGAATACGAAAGTTTTCCCAATAACTGCCGTTTGGAAATGAAAAGAGTAACACAAATTTACAATTAAAACTAACAGTCTTTATAAAAAACCCTCGGGGGAACAACTAAACGAGTCGCTTGAATCACGAAATTTCTCATCCCGGGACTGCGGCTGGAAAACTTTATGCTTGCAAAAAATACGTATAAATGATACCATTTTCTCAAAAACGACCGTATTGAATGGTATAGAAAGAACAAATTTTCATTTGATGAATAAAAAGCTTTTAAAAAAGCACTTCGAAGAAAAATTTAGACAAGAATTGATTCGCGAAATTTTTCATCCCGGGACTGCGGAGGAAAATTATTATGTTTAAAAAATAAGTATATTAACGAATTTTTTATAACAGCGACTGCCTTTAAAGGAAGAGAGGCCACAAAATGTTCATTCAATGAATTTTAAGCTTTAAAAAACCGCTGAGGTAAAACTAAACGCCAGAATTGAATCACAAAATTTCTCATCCCGGTACTGCGGATGAAAAATTTTGTTTGCAAGAAATAAGTTTGAATACGAAAATTTTCTGAATAACTGCCGTTTGGAAATGAAAAGAGTCAAACAAATTTACAATTAAAACTAACAGGCTTCCGAAAAAACCCTCGGGGGAACAACTAAACGAGTCGCTTGAATCACGCAATTTCTCATCCCGGGACTGCGGCTGGAAAACGTTATGCTTGCAAGAAATACGTATAAATGATACCATTTTCTCAAAAACGACCGTTTTGAAAGGTAAAGAAAGGAACAAATTTTCATTTGATGAATGAAGAGCCTTAAAAAAAGCACTTGGAAGAAAAACTTACACGAAAATTGATTCGCGAAATTACTCATCCCGGGACTGCGGAGGAAAATTATTATGTTTAAAAAATACGTATATTAACGAAACTTTTATAATAGCGAGTGCTTTGAATGGAAGAAAGGCGACCAAATATTCATTCAATGAATTTTAAGCTCCAAAAAAACCGCTGAGGTTAAAACTAAACGCCACAATTCAATCACAAAATTTCTCATCCCGGTACTGCGGATGAAAAATTTTATGTTTGATAGAAAAACTTTTGAATACGAAAGTTTTCCCAATAACTGCCGTTTGGAAATGAAAAGAGTAACACAAATTTACAATTAAAACTAACAGTCTTTTTAAAAAACCCTCGGGGGAACAACAAAACGAGTCGCTTGAATCACGAAATTTCTCATCCCGGGACTTCGGCTGGAAAACTTTATGCTTTCAAAAAATACGTTTAATGATACCATTTTCTCAAAAACGACCGTTTTGAATGGTAAAGAAAGAACAAATTTTCATTTGATGAATAAAAAGCTTTTAAAAAAGCACTTGGAAGAAAAATTTAGACAAGAATTGATTCGCGAAATTTTTCATCCCGGGACTGCGGAGGAAAATTATTATGTTTAAAAAATAAGTATATTAACGAAACTTTTATAACAGCGACTGCCTTTAAAGGAAGAGAGGCGACAAAATATTCATTCAATAAATTTTAAGCTTTAAAAAATCGTTGAGGTAAAAACTAAACGCCATAATTGAATCACAAAATTTCTCATCCCGGTACTGCGGATGAAAAATTTTGTTTGCAAGAAAAACGTATGAATACGAAAATTTTCCCAATAACTGCCGTTTGGAAATGAAAAGAGTCACACAAATTTACAATTAAAACTAACAGTCTTTTTAAAAAACCCTCGGGGGAACAACTAAACGAGTCGCTTGAATCACGAAATTTCTCATCCCGGGACTGCGGCTGGAAAACTTAATGCTTGCAAAAAATACGTATAAATGATACCATTTTCTCAAAAACGATCGTTTTGAATGGTAAAGAAAGAACAAATTTTCATTTGATGAATGAAAAGCTTTTAAAAAAGCACTTGGAAGAAAAATTTAGACAAGAATTGATTCGCGAAATTTTTAATCCCGGGACTGCGGAGGAAAATTATTATGTTTAAAAAATAAGTATATTAACGAAATTTTTATAACAGCGACTGCCTTTAAAGGAAGAGAGGCGACAAAATATTCTTTCAATGAATTTTAAACTTTAAAAAACCGCTGAGGTAAAAACTAAACGCCACAATTGAATCACAAAATTTCTCATCCCGGTACTGCGGATGAAAAATTTTGTTTGCAAGAAAAACGTATGAATACGAAAATTTTCCCAATAACTGCCGTTTGGAAATGAAAAGAGTCACACAAATTTACAGTTAAAACTAATAGGCTTTCTAAAAAACCCTCGGGGGAACAACAAAACGAGTCGCTTGAATCAAGAAATTTCTCATCCCGGGACTGCGGCTGGAAAACGTTATGCTTGCAAGAAATACGTATAAATGATACCATTTTCTCAAAAACCACCGTTTTGAATGGTAAAGAAAGAACAAATTTTCATTTGATGAATGAAAAGCTTTTAGAAAAATACTTGGAAGAAAAACTTACACGAAAATTGATTCACGAAATTTCTCATCCCGGGACTGCGGCTGGAAAATATTATGCTTGCAAAAAATACGTATAAATGATACCATTTTCTCAAAAACGTGCGTTTTGAATGGTAAAGAAAGACCAAATTTTCATTTGATGAATGAAAAGCTTTTAAAAAAGCACTTGGAAGAAAAACACGAAAATTGATTCGCGATATTTTTCATCCCGAGACTGCGGAGGAAAATTATTATGTTTAAAAAATAAGTATATAAAAGAAACTTTCATATCAGCGACTGCCCTTAAAGGAAAAGAGGCGACCAAATATCCATTGAATGAATTTTAAGCTTTAAAAAACCGCTGATGTAAAAACTAAACGCCACAATTGAATCACAAAATTTCTCATCCCGGTACTGCGGATGAAAATTTTGTTTGCAAGAAATACGTATGAAAACGAAAATTTTCTCAATAACTGCCGTTTGGAAGTGAAAAGAGTCACACAAATTTAGTTAAAACTAATAGGCTTTCAAAAAAACCCTCGGGGGAACAACAAAACGAGTCGCTTGAATCAAGAAATTTCTCATCCCGGGACTGCGGCTGGAAAACGTTATGCTTGCAAGAAATACGTATAAATGATACCATTTTCTCAAAAACCACCGTTTTGAATGGTAAAGAAAGAACAAATTTTCATTTGATGAATGAAAAGCTTTTAGAAAAATACTTGGAAGAAAAACTTAAACGAAAATTGATTCACGAAATTTCTCATCCCGGGACTGCGGAGGAAAATTATTATGTTTAAAAAGTACGTATATTAACGAAACTTTTATAACAGCGACGGCTTTGAAAGGAAGGGAGGCAACCAAATATTCATTCAATGAATTTTAAGATTTAAAAAACCACTGAGGTAAAAACTAAACGCCACAATTCAATCACAAAATTTCTCATCCCGGTACTGCGGATGAAAAATTTTATGTTTTCAAGAAATACCTTTGAATACGAAAGTTTTCCCAATAACTGGCGTTTGGAAATGAAAAGAGTAACACAAATTTACAATTAAAACTAACAGTCTTTATAAAAAACCCTCGGGGGAACAACTAAACGAGTCGCTTGAATCACGAAATTTCTCATCCCGGGACTGCGGCTGGAAAACTTTATGCTTGCAAAAAATACGTATAAATGATACCATTTTCTCAAAAACGACCGTTTTCAATGGTATAGAAAGAACAAATTTTCATTTGATGAATAAAAAGCTTTTAAAAAAGCACTTCGAAGAAAAATTTAGACAAGAATTGATTCGCGAAATTTTTCATCCCGGGACTGCGGAGGAAAATTATTATGTTTAAAAAATAAGTATATTAACGAAACTTTTATAACAGCGACTGCTTTAAAGGAAAAGAGGCCACAAAATATTCATTCAATGAATTTTAAGCTTTAAAAAACCGCTGAGGTAAAACTAAACGCCAGAATTGAATCACAAAATTTCTAATCCCGGTACAGCGGATGAAAAATTTTGTTTGCAAGAAATAAGTTTGAATACGAAAATTTTCTGAATAACTGCCGTTTGGAAATGAAAAGAGTCAAACAAATTTACAATTAAAACTAACAGGCTTCCAAAAAAACCCTCGGGGGAACAACAAAACGAGTCGCTTGAATCACGAAATTTCTCATCCCGGGACTGCGGCTGGAAAACGTTATGCTTGCAAGAAATACGTTTAAATGATACCATTTTCTCAAAAACGACCGTTTTGAAAGGTAAAGAAAGGAACAAATTTTCATTTGATGAATGAAGAGCCTTAAAAAAAGCACTTGGAAGAAAAACTTACACGAAAATTGATTCGCGAAATTACTCATCCCGGGGCTGCGGAGGAAAATTATTATGTTTAAAAAATACGTATATTAACGAAACTTTTATAATAGCGAGTGCTTTGAATGGAAGAAAGGCGACCAAATATTCATTCAATGAATTTTAAGCTCCAAAAAAACCGCTGAGGTTAAAACTAAACGCCACAATTCAATCACAAAATTTCTCATCCCGGTACTGCGGATGAAAAATTTTATGTTTGATAGAAAAACTTTTGAATACGAAAGTTTTCCCAATAGTTGCCGTTTGGAAATGAAAAGAGTAACACAAATTTACAATTAAAACTAACAGTCTTTTTAAAAAACCCTCGGGGGAACAACAAAACGAGTCGCTTGAATCACGAAATTTCTCATCCCGGGACTTCGGCTGGAAAACTTTATGCTTTCAAAAAATACGTTTAATGATACCATTTTCTCAAAAACGACCGTTTTGAATGGTAAAGAAAGAACAAATTTTCATTTGATGAATAAAAAGCTTTTAAAAAAGCACTTGGAAGAAAAATTTAGACAAGAATTGATTCGCGAAATTTTTCATCCCGGGACTGCGGAGGAAAATTATTATGTTTAAAAAATAAGTATATTAACGAAACTTTTATAACAGCGACTGCCTTTAAAGGAAGAGAGGCGACAAAATATTCATTCAATGAATTTTAAGCTTTAAAAAATCGTTGAGGTAAAAACTAAACGCCACAATTGAATCACAAAATTTCTCATCCTGGTACTGCGGATGAAAAATTTTGTTTGCAAGAAAAACGTATGAATACGAAAATTTTCCCAATAACTGCCGTTTGGAAATGAAAAGAGTCACACAAATTTACAATTAAAACTAACAGTCTTTTTAAAAAACCCTCGGGGGAACAACTAAACGAGTCGCTTGAATCACGAAATTTCTCATCCCGGGACTGCGGCTGGAAAACTTAATGCTTGCAAAAAATACGTATAAATGATACCATTTTCTCAAAAACGACCGTTTTGAATGGTAAAGAAAGAACAAATTTTCATTTGATGAATGAAAAGCTTTTAAAAAAGCACTTGGAAGAAAAATTTAGACAAGAATTGATTCGCGAAATTTTTAATCCCGGGACTGCGGAGGAAAATTATTATGTTAAAAAAATAAGTATATTAACGAAATTTTTATAACAGCGACTGCCTTTAAAGGAAGAGAGGCGACAAAATATTCTTTCAATGAATTTTAAACTTTAAAAAACCGCTGAGGTAAAAACTAAACGCCACAATTGAATCACAAAATTTCTCATCCCGGTACTGCGGATGAAAAATTTTGTTTGCAAGAAAAACGTATGAATACGAAAATTTTCCCAATAACTGCCGTTTGGAAATGAAAAGAGTCACACAAATTTACAGTTAAAACTAATAGGCTTTCTAAAAAACCCTCGGGGGAACAACAAAACGAGTCGCTTGAATCAAGAAATTTCTCATCCCGGGACTGCGGCTGGAAAACGTTATGCTTGCAAGAAATACGTATAAATGATACCATTTTCTCAAAAACCACCGTTTTGAATGGTAAAGAAAGAACATATTTTCATTTGATGAATGAAAAGCTTTTAGAAAAATACTTGGAAGAAAAACTTACACGAAAATTGATTCACGAAATTTCTCATCCCGGGACTGCGGCTGGAAAATATTATGCTTGCAAAAAATACGTATAAATGATACCATTTTCTCAAAAACGTGCGTTTTGAATGGTAAAGAAAGACCAAATTTTCATTTGATGAATGAAAAGCTTTTAAAAAAGCACTTGGAAGAAAAACACGAAAATTGATTCGCGATATTTTTCATCCCGAGACTGCGGAGGAAAATTATTATGTTTAAAAAATAAGTATATAAAAGAAACTTTCATATCAGCGACTGCCCTTAAAGGAAAAGAGGCGACCAAATATCCATTCAATGAATTTTAAGCTTTAAAAAACCGCTGATGTAAAAACTAAACGCCACAATTGAATCACAAAATTTCTCATCCCGGTACTGCGGATGAAAATTTTGTTTGCAAGAAATACGTATGAAAACGAAAATTTTCTCAATAACTGCCGTTTGGAAGTGAAAAGAGTCACACAAATTTAGTTAAAACTAATAGGCTTTCAAAAAAACCCTCGGGGGAACAACAAAACGAGTCGCTTGAATCAAGAAATTTCTCATCCCGGGACTGCGGCTGGAAAACGTTATGCTTGCAAGAAATACGTATAAATGATACCATTTTCTCAAAAACCACCGTTTTGAATGGTAAAGAAAGAACAAATTTTCATTTGATGAATGAAAAGCTTTTAGAAAAATACTTGGAAGAAAAACTTAAACGAAAATTGATTCACGAAATTTCTCATCCCGGGACTGCGGAGGAAAATTATTATGTTTAAAAAGTACGTATATTAACGAAATTTTTATAACAGCGACTGCTTTGAAAGGAAGGGAGGCAACCAAATATTCATTCAATGAATTTTAAGATTTAAAAACCGCTGAGGTAAAAACTAAACGCCACAATTCAATCACAAAATTTCTCATCCCGGTACTGCGGATGAAAAATTTTATGTTTGCAAGAAATACCTTTGAATACGAAAGTTTTCCCAATAACTGCCGTTTGGAAATGAAAAGAGTAACACAAATTTACAATTAAAACTAACAGTCTTTATAAAAAACCCTCGGGGGAACAACTAAACGAGTCGCTTGAATCACGAAATTTCTCATCCCGGGACTGCGGCTGGAAAACTTTATGCTTGCAAAAAATACGTATAAATGATACCATTTTCTCAAAAACGACCGTATTGAATGGTATAGAAAGAACAAATTTTCATTTGATGAATAAAAAGCTTTTAAAAAAGCACTTCGAAGAAAAATTTAGACAAGAATTGATTCGCGAAATTTTTCATCCCGGGACTGCGGAGGAAAATTATTATGTTTAAAAAATAAGTATATTAACGAATTTTTTATAACAGCGACTGCCTTTAAAGGAAGAGAGGCCACAAAATGTTCATTCAATGAATTTTAAGCTTTAAAAAACCGCTGAGGTAAAACTAAACGCCAGAATTGAATCACAAAATTTCTCATCCCGGTACTGCGGATGAAAAATTTTGTTTGCAAGAAATAAGTTTGAATACGAAAATTTTCTGAATAACTGCCGTTTGGAAATGAAAAGAGTCAAACAAATTTACAATTAAAACTAACAGGCTTCCGAAAAAACCCTCGGGGGAACAACTAAACGAGTCGCTTGAATCACGCAATTTCTCATCCCGGGACTGCGGCTGGAAAACGTTATGCTTGCAAGAAATACGTATAAATGATACCATTTTCTCAAAAACGACCGTTTTGAAAGGTAAAGAAAGGAACAAATTTTCATTTGATGAATGAAGAGCCTTAAAAAAAGCACTTGGAAGAAAAACTTACACGAAAATTGATTCGCGAAATTACTCATCCCGGGACTGCGGAGGAAAATTATTATGTTTAAAAAATACGTATATTAACGAAACTTTTATAATAGCGAGTGCTTTGAATGGAAGAAAGGCGACCAAATATTCATTCAATGAATTTTAAGCTCCAAAAAAACCGCTGAGGTTAAAACTAAACGCCACAATTCAATCACAAAATTTCTCATCCCGGTACTGCGGATGAAAAATTTTATGTTTGATAGAAAAACTTTTGAATACGAAAGTTTTCCCAATAACTGCCGTTTGGAAATGAAAAGAGTAACACAAATTTACAATTAAAACTAACAGTCTTTTTAAAAAACCCTCGGGGGAACAACAAAACGAGTCGCTTGAATCACGAAATTTCTCATCCCGGGACTTCGGCTGGAAAACTTTATGCTTTCAAAAAATACGTTTAATGATACCATTTTCTCAAAAACGACCGTTTTGAATGGTAAAGAAAGAACAAATTTTCATTTGATGAATAAAAAGCTTTTAAAAAAGCACTTGGAAGAAAAATTTAGACAAGAATTGATTCGCGAAATTTTTCATCCCGGGACTGCGGAGGAAAATTATTATGTTTAAAAAATAAGTATATTAACGAAACTTTTATAACAGCGACTGCCTTTAAAGGAAGAGAGGCGACAAAATATTCATTCAATAAATTTTAAGCTTTAAAAAATCGTTGAGGTAAAAACTAAACGCCATAATTGAATCACAAAATTTCTCATCCCGGTACTGCGGATGAAAAATTTTGTTTGCAAGAAAAACGTATGAATACGAAAATTTTCCCAATAACTGCCGTTTGGAAATGAAAAGAGTCACACAAATTTACAATTAAAACTAACAGTCTTTTTAAAAAACCCTCGGGGGAACAACTAAACGAGTCGCTTGAATCACGAAATTTCTCATCCCGGGACTGCGGCTGGAAAACTTAATGCTTGCAAAAAATACGTATAAATGATACCATTTTCTCAAAAACGATCGTTTTGAATGGTAAAGAAAGAACAAATTTTCATTTGATGAATGAAAAGCTTTTAAAAAAGCACTTGGAAGAAAAATTTAGACAAGAATTGATTCGCGAAATTTTTAATCCCGGGACTGCGGAGGAAAATTATTATGTTTAAAAAATAAGTATATTAACGAAATTTTTATAACAGCGACTGCCTTTAAAGGAAGAGAGGCGACAAAATATTCTTTCAATGAATTTTAAACTTTAAAAAACCGCTGAGGTAAAAACTAAACGCCACAATTGAATCACAAAATTTCTCATCCCGGTACTGCGGATGAAAAATTTTGTTTGCAAGAAAAACGTATGAATACGAAAATTTTCCCAATAACTGCCGTTTGGAAATGAAAAGAGTCACACAAATTTACAGTTAAAACTAATAGGCTTTCTAAAAAACCCTCGGGGGAACAACAAAACGAGTCGCTTGAATCAAGAAATTTCTCATCCCGGGACTGCGGCTGGAAAACGTTATGCTTGCAAGAAATACGTATAAATGATACCATTTTCTCAAAAACCACCGTTTTGAATGGTAAAGAAAGAACAAATTTTCATTTGATGAATGAAAAGCTTTTAGAAAAATACTTGGAAGAAAAACTTACACGAAAATTGATTCACGAAATTTCTCATCCCGGGACTGCGGCTGGAAAATATTATGCTTGCAAAAAATACGTATAAATGATACCATTTTCTCAAAAACGTGCGTTTTGAATGGTAAAGAAAGACCAAATTTTCATTTGATGAATGAAAAGCTTTTAAAAAAGCACTTGGAAGAAAAACACGAAAATTGATTCGCGATATTTTTCATCCCGAGACTGCGGAGGAAAATTATTATGTTTAAAAAATAAGTATATAAAAGAAACTTTCATATCAGCGACTGCCCTTAAAGGAAAAGAGGCGACCAAATATCCATTGAATGAATTTTAAGCTTTAAAAAACCGCTGATGTAAAAACTAAACGCCACAATTGAATCACAAAATTTCTCATCCCGGTACTGCGGATGAAAATTTTGTTTGCAAGAAATACGTATGAAAACGAAAATTTTCTCAATAACTGCCGTTTGGAAGTGAAAAGAGTCACACAAATTTAGTTAAAACTAATAGGCTTTCAAAAAAACCCTCGGGGGAACAACAAAACGAGTCGCTTGAATCAAGAAATTTCTCATCCCGGGACTGCGGCTGGAAAACGTTATGCTTGCAAGAAATACGTATAAATGATACCATTTTCTCAAAAACCACCGTTTTGAATGGTAAAGAAAGAACAAATTTTCATTTGATGAATGAAAAGCTTTTAGAAAAATACTTGGAAGAAAAACTTAAACGAAAATTGATTCACGAAATTTCTCATCCCGGGACTGCGGAGGAAAATTATTATGTTTAAAAAGTACGTATATTAACGAAACTTTTATAACAGCGACGGCTTTGAAAGGAAGGGAGGCAACCAAATATTCATTCAATGAATTTTAAGATTTAAAAAACCACTGAGGTAAAAACTAAACGCCACAATTCAATCACAAAATTTCTCATCCCGGTACTGCGGATGAAAAATTTTATGTTTTCAAGAAATACCTTTGAATACGAAAGTTTTCCCAATAACTGGCGTTTGGAAATGAAAAGAGTAACACAAATTTACAATTAAAACTAACAGTCTTTATAAAAAACCCTCGGGGGAACAACTAAACGAGTCGCTTGAATCACGAAATTTCTCATCCCGGGACTGCGGCTGGAAAACTTTATGCTTGCAAAAAATACGTATAAATGATACCATTTTCTCAAAAACGACCGTTTTGAATGGTATAGAAAGAACAAATTTTCATTTGATGAATAAAAAGCTTTTAAAAAAGCACTTCGAAGAAAAATTTAGACAAGAATTGATTCGCGAAATTTTTCATCCCGGGACTGCGGAGGAAAATTATTATGTTTAAAAAATAAGTATATTAACGAAACTTTTATAACAGCGACTGCTTTAAAGGAAAAGAGGCCACAAAATATTCATTCAATGAATTTTAAGCTTTAAAAAACCGCTGAGGTAAAACTAAACGCCAGAATTGAATCACAAAATTTCTAATCCCGGTACTGCGGATGAAAAATTTTGTTTGCAAGAAATAAGTTTGAATACGAAAATTTTCTGAATAACTGCCGTTTGGAAATGAAAAGAGTCAAACAAATTTACAATTAAAACTAACAGGCTTCCAAAAAAACCCTCGGGGGAACAACAAAACGAGTCGCTTGAATCACGAAATTTCTCATCCCGGGACTGCGGCTGGAAAACGTTATGCTTGCAAGAAATACGTTTAAATGATACCATTTTCTCAAAAACGACCGTTTTGAAAGGTAAAGAAAGGAACAAATTTTCATTTGATGAATGAAGAGCCTTAAAAAAAGCACTTGGAAGAAAAACTTACACGAAAATTGATTCGCGAAATTACTCATCCCGGGGCTGCGGAGGAAAATTATTATGTTTAAAAAATACGTATATTAACGAAACTTTTATAATAGCGAGTGCTTTGAATGGAAGAAAGGCGACCAAATATTCATTCAATGAATTTTAAGCTCCAAAAAAACCGCTGAGGTTAAAACTAAACGCCACAATTCAATCACAAAATTTCTCATCCCGGTACTGCGGATGAAAAATTTTATGTTTGATAGAAAAACTTTTGAATACGAAAGTTTTCCCAATAACTGCCGTTTGGAAATGAAAAGAGTAACACAAATTTACAATTAAAACTAACAGTCTTTTTAAAAAACCCTCGGGGGAACAACAAAACGAGTCGCTTGAATCACGAAATTTCTCATCCCGGGACTTCGGCTGGAAAACTTTATGCTTTCAAAAAATACGTTTAATGATACCATTTTCTCAAAAACGACCGTTTTGAATGGTAAAGAAAGAACAAATTTTCATTTGATGAATAAAAAGCTTTTAAAAAAGCACTTGGAAGAAAAATTTAGACAAGAATTGATTCGCGAAATTTTTCATCCCGGGACTGCGGAGGAAAATTATTATGTTTAAAAAATAAGTATATTAACGAAACTTTTATAACAGCGACTGCCTTTAAAGGAAGAGAGGCGACAAAATATTCATTTAATGAATTTTAAGCTTTAAAAAATCGTTGAGGTAAAAACTAAACGCCACAATTGAATCACAAAATTTCTCATCCTGGTACTGCGGATGAAAAATTTTGTTTGCAAGAAAAACGTATGAATACGAAAATTTTCCCAATAACTGCCGTTTGGAAATGAAAAGAGTCACACAAATTTGCAATTAAAACTAACAGTCTTTTTAAAAAACCCTCGGGGGAACAACTAAACGAGTCGCTTGAATCACGAAATTTCTCATCCCGGGACTGCGGCTGGAAAACTTAATGCTTGCAAAAAATACGTATAAATGATACCATTTTCTCAAAAACGACCGTTTTGAATGGTAAAGAAAGAACAAATTTTCATTTGATGAATGAAAAGCTTTTAAAAAAGCACTTGGAAGAAAAATTTAGACAAGAATTGATTCGCGAAATTTTTAATCCCGGGACTGCGGAGGAAAATTATTATGTTAAAAAAATAAGTATATTAACGAAATTTTTATAACAGCGACTGCCTTTAAAGGAAGAGAGGCGACAAAATATTCTTTCAATGAATTTTAAACTTTAAAAAACCGCTGAGGTAAAAACTAAACGCCACAATTGAATCACAAAATTTCTCATCCCGGTACTGCGGATGAAAAATTTTGTTTGCAAGAAAAACGTATGAATACGAAAATTTTCCCAATAACTGCCGTTTGGAAATGAAAAGAGTCACACAAATTTACAGTTAAAACTAATAGGCTTTCTAAAAAACCCTCGGGGGAACAACAAAACGAGTCGCTTGAATCAAGAAATTTCTCATCCCGGGACTGCGGCTGGAAAACGTTATGCTTGCAAGAAATACGTATAAATGATACCATTTTCTCAAAAACCACCGTTTTGAATGGTAAAGAAAGAACATATTTTCATTTGATGAATGAAAAGCTTTTAGAAAAATACTTGGAAGAAAAACTTACACGAAAATTGATTCACGAAATTTCTCATCCCGGGACTGCGGCTGGAAAATATTATGCTTGCAAAAAATACGTATAAATGATACCATTTTCTCAAAAACGTGCGTTTTGAATGGTAAAGAAAGACCAAATTTTCATTTGATGAATGAAAAGCTTTTAAAAAAGCACTTGGAAGAAAAACACGAAAATTGATTCGCGATATTTTTCATCCCGAGACTGCGGAGGAAAATAATTATGTTTAAAAAATAAGTATATAAAAGAAACTTTCATATCAGCGACTGCCCTTAAAGGAAGAGAGGCGACCAAATATCCATTCAATGAATTTTAAGCTTTAAAAAACCGCTGATGTAAAAACTAAACGCCACAATTGAATCACAAAATTTCTCATCCCGGTACTGCGGATGAAAATTTTGTTTGCAAGAAATACGTATGAAAACGAAAATTTTCTCAATAACTGCCGTTTGGAAGTGAAAAGAGTCACACAAATTTAGTTAAAACTAATAGGCTTTCAAAAAAACCCTCGGGGGAACAACAAAACGAGTCGCTTGAATCAAGAAATTTCTCATCCCGGGACTGCGGCTGGAAAACGTTATGCTTGCAAGAAATACGTATAAATGATACCATTTTCTCAAAAACCACCGTTTTGAATGGTAAAGAAAGAACAAATTTTCATTTGATGAATGAAAAGCTTTTAGAAAAATACTTGGAAAAAAACTTACACGAAAATTGATTCACGAAATTTCTCATCCCGGGACTGCGGAGGAAAATTATTATGTTTAAAAAGTACGTATATTAACGAAACTTTTATAACAGCGACTGCTTTGAAAGGAAGGGAGGCAACCAAATATTCATTCAATGAATTTTAAGATTTAAAAAACCGCTGAGGTAAAAACTAAACGCCACAATTCAATCACAAAATTTCTCATCCCGGTACTGCGGATGAAAAATTTTATGTTTGCAAGAAATACCTTTGAATACGAAAGTTTTCCCAATAACTGCCGTTTGGAAATGAAAAGAGTAACACAAATTTACAATTAAAACTAACAGTCTTTATAAAAAACCCTCGGGGGAACAACTAAACGAGTCGCTTGAATCACGAAATTTCTCATCCCGGGACTGCGGCTGGAAAACTTTATGCTTGCAAAAAATACGTATAAATGATACAATTTTCTCAAAAACGACCGTTTTGAATGGTATAGAAAGAACAAATTTTCATTTGATGAATGAAAAATTTTTAAAAAAGCACTTCGAAGAAAAATTTAGACAAGAATTGATTCGCGAAATTTTTCATCCCGGGACTGCGGAGGAAAATTATTATGTTTAAAAAATAAGTATATTAACGAAACTTTTATAACAGCGACTGCCTTTAAAGGAAGAGAGGCCACAAAATATTCATTCAATGAATTTTAAGCTTTAAAAAACCGCTGAGGTAAAACTAAACGCCAGAATTGAATCACAAAATTTCTCATCCCAGTACTGCGGATGAAAAATTTTGTTTGCAAGAAATAAGTTTGAATACGAAAATTTTCTGAATAACTGCCGTTTGGAAATGAAAAGAGTCAAACAAATTTACAATTAAAACTAACAGGCTTCCAAAAAAACCCTTGGGGGAACAACTAAACGAGTCGCTTGAATCACGAAATTTCTCATCCCGGGACTGCGGCTGGAAAACTTTATGCTTGCAAAAAATACGTATAAATGATACAATTTTCTCAAAAACGACCGTTTTGAATGGTATAGAAAGAACAAATTTTCATTTGATGAATGAAAAATTTTTAAAAAAGCACTTCGAAGAAAAATTTAGACAAGAATTGATTCGCGAAATTTTTCATCCCGGAACTGCGGAGGAAAATTATTATGTTTAAAAAATAAGTATATTAACGAAACTTTTATAACAGCGACTGCCTTTAAAGGAAGAGAGGCCACAAAATATTCATTAAATGAATTTTAAGCTTTAAAAAACCGCTGAGGTAAAAACTAAACGCCATAATTGAATCACAAAATTTCTCATCCCGGTACTGCGGATGAAAAATTTTGTTTGCAAGAAATAAGTTTGAATACGAAATTTTCTGAATAACTGCCGTTTGGAAATGAAAAGATTCAAACAAATTTACAATTAAAACTAACAGGCTTCCAAAAAAACCCTCGGGGGAACAACTAAACGAGTCGCTTGAATCACGAAATATCTCATCCCGGGACTGCGGCTGGAAAACGTTATGCTTGCAAGAAATACGTATAAATGATACCATTTTCTCAAAAACGACCTTTTTGAAAGGTAAAGAAAGGAAAAAATTTTCATTTGATGAATGAAGAGCCTTTAAAAAAGCACTTGGAAGAAAAACTTACACGAAAATTGATTCGCGAAATTACTCATCCCGGGACTGCGGAGGAAAATTATTATGTTTAAAAAATACGTATATTAACGAAACTTTTATAATAGCGAGTGCTTTGAAAGGAAGAAAGGCGACCAAATATTCATTCAATGAATTTTAAGCTTCGAAAAAACCGCTGAGGTTAAAACTAAACGCCACAATTCAATCACAAAATTTCTCATCCCGGTACTGCGGATGAAAAATTTTGTTTGCAAGAAAAACGTATGAATACGAAAATTTTCCCAATAACTGCCGTTGGGAAATGAAAAGAGTCACACAAATTTACAGTTAAAACTAATAGGCTTTCAAAAAAACCTTCGGGGGAACAACGAAACGAGTCGCTTGAATCAAGAAATTTCACATCCCGGGACTGCGGCTGGAAAATATTATGCTTGCAAGAAATACGTATAAATGATACCATTTTCTCAAAAACGTGCGTTTTGAATGGTAAAGAAAGACCAAATTTTCATTTGATGAATGAAAAGCTTTTAAAAAAGCACTTGGAAGAAAAACACGAAAATTGATTCGCGATATTTTTCATCCCGAGACTGCGGAGGAAAATTATTATGTTAAAAAAATAAGTATATAAACGAAACTTTCATATCAGCGACTGCCCTTAAAGGAAGAGAGGCGACCAAATATCCATTTAATGAATTTTAAGCTTTAAAAAACCGCTGAGGTAAAAACTAAACGCCACAATTGAATCACAAAATTTCTCATCCCGGTACTGCGGATGAAAATTTTGTTTGCAAGAAATACGTATGAATACGAAAATTTTCTCAATAACTGCCGTTTGGAAGTGAAAAGAGTCACACAAATTTAGTTAAAACTAATAGGCTTTCAAAAAAACCCTCGGGGGAACAACGAAACGAGTCGCTTGAATCAAGAAATTTCTCATCCCGGGACTGCGGCTGGAAAACGTTATGCTTGCAAGAAATACGTATAAATGATACCATTTTCTAAAAAACCACCGTTTTGAATGGTAAAGAAAGAACAAATTTTCATTTGATGAATGAAAAGCTGTTAGAAAAATACTTGGAAGAAAAACTTACACGAAAATTGATTCACGAAATTTCTCATCCCGGGACTGCGGAGGAAAATTATTATGTTTAAAAAGTACGTATATTAACGAAATTTTTATAACAGCGACTGCTTTGAAAGGAAGGGAGGCAACCAAATATTCATTCAATGAATTTTAAGATTTAAAAACCGCTGAGGTAAAAACTAAACGCCACAGTTCAATCACAAAATTTCTCATCCCGGTACTGCGGATGAAAAATTTTATGTTTGCAAGAAATACCTTTGAATACGAAAGTTTTCCCAATAACTGCCGTTTGGAAATGAAAAGAGTAACACAAATTTACAATTAAAACTAACAGTCTTTATAAAAAACCCTCGGGGGAACAACTAAACGAGTCGCTTGAATCACGAAATTTCTCATCCCGGGACTGCGGCTGGAAAACTTTATGCTTGCAAAAAATACGTATAAATGATACCATTTTCTCAAAAACGACCGTATTGAATGGTATAGAAAGAACAAATTTTCATTTGATGAATAAAAAGCTTTTAAAAAAGCACTTCGAAGAAAAATTTAGACAAGAATTGATTCGCGAAATTTTTCATCCCGGGACTGCGGAGGAAAATTATTATGTTTAAAAAATAAGTATATTAACGAATTTTTTATAACAGCGACTGCCTTTAAAGGAAGAGAGGCCACAAAATGTTCATTCAATGAATTTTAAGCTTTAAAAAACCGCTGAGGTAAAACTAAACGCCAGAATTGAATCACAAAATTTCTCATCCCGGTACTGCGGATGAAAAATTTTGTTTGCAAGAAATAAGTTTGAATACGAAAATTTTCTGAATAACTGCCGTTTGGAAATGAAAAGAGTCAAACAAATTTACAATTAAAACTAACAGGCTTCCGAAAAAACCCTCGGGGGAACAACTAAACGAGTCGCTTGAATCACGCAATTTCTCATCCCGGGACTGCGGCTGGAAAATATTATGCTTGCAAAAAATACGTATAAATGATACCATTTTCTCAAAAACGTGCGTTTTGAATGGTAAAGAAAGACCAAATTTTCATTTGATGAATGAAAAGCTTTTTAAAAAGCACTTGGAAGAAAAACACGAAAATTGATTCGCGATATTTTTCATCCCGAGACTGCGGAGGAAAATTATTATGTTTAAAAAATAAGTATATAAAAGAAACTTTCATATCAGCGACTGCCCTTAAAGGAAGAGAGGCGACCAAATATCCATTCAATGAATTTTAAGCTTTAAAAAACCGCTGAGGTAAAAACTAAACGCCAGAATTGAATCACAAAATTTCTCATCCCGGTACTGCGGATGAAAAATTTTGTTTGCAAGAAATAAGTTTGAATACGAAATTTTCTGAATAACTGCCGTTTGGAAATGAAAAGTTTCAAACAAATTTACAATTAAAACTAACAGGCTTCCAAAAAAACCCTCGGGGGAACAACTAAACGAGTCGCTTGAATCACGAAATATCTCATCCCGGGACTGCGGCTGGAAAACGTTATGCTTGCAAGAAATACGTATAAATGATACCATTTTCTCAAAAACGACCTTTTTGAAAGGTAAAGAAAGGAACAAATTTTCATTTGATGAATGAAGAGCCTTTAAAAAAGCACTTGGAAGAAAAACTTACACGAAAATTGATTCGCGAAATTACTCATCCCGGGACTGCGGAGGATAATTATTATGTTTAAAAAATACGTATATTAACGAAACTTTTATAATAGCGAGTGCTTTGAAAGGAAGAAAGGCGACCAAATATTCATTCAATGAATTTTAAGCTTCAAAAAAACCGCTGAGGTTAAAACTAAACGCCACAATTCAATCACAAAATTTCTCATCCCGGTACTGCGGATGAAAAATTTTATGTTTGATAGAAATACTTTTGAATACGAAAGTTTTCCCAATAACTGCCGTTTGGAAATGAAAAGAGTAACACAAATTTACAATTAAAACTAACAGGCTTCCAAAAAAACCGTCGGGGGAACGACTAAACGAGACGCTTGAATCACGAAATTTCTCATCCCGGGACTGCGGCTGGAAAACTTTATGCTTTCAAAAAATACGTATAAATGATACCATTTTCATAAAAACGTGCGTTTTGAATGGTAAAGGAAGACCAAATTTTCATTTGATGAATGAAAAGCTTTTAAAAAAGCACTTGGAAGAAAAACACGAAAATTGATTCGCGATATTTTTCATCCCGAGACTGCGGAGGAAAATTATTATGTTTAAAAAATAAGTATATAAACGAAACTTTCATATCAGCGACTGCCCTTAAAGGAAGAGAGGCGACCAAATATTCATTCAATGAATTTTAAGCTTTAATAAACCGCTGAGGTAAAAACTAAACGCCACAATTGAATCACAAAATTTCTCATCCCGGTACTGCGGATGAAAATTTTGTTTGCAAGAAATACGTATGAATACGAAAATTTTCTCAATAACTGCCGTTTGGAAGTGAAAAGAGTCACACAAATTTACAGTTAAAACTAATAGGCTTTCAAAAAAACCCTCGGGGGAACAACGAAACGAGTCGCTTGAATCACGAAATTTCTCATCCCGGGACTGCGGCTGGAAAACGTTATGCTTGCAAGAAATACCTATAAATGATACCATTTTCTCAAAAACGACCGTTTTGAATGGTAAAGAAAGAACAAATTTTCATTTGATGAATGAAAAGCTTTTAGAAAAATACTTGGAAGAAAAACTTACACGAAAATTGATTCACGAAATTTCTCATCCATGGACTACGGAGGAAAATTATTATGTTTAAAAAGTACGTATATTAACGAAACTTTTATAACAGCGACTGCTTTGAAAGGAAGGGAGGCAACCAAATATTCATTCAATGAATTTTAAGATTTAAAAAACCGCTGAGGTAAAAACTAAACGCCACAATTCAATCACAAAATTTCCCATCCCGGTACTGCGGATGAAAAATTTTATGTTTGCAAGAAATACCTTTAAATACGAAAGTTTTCCCAATAACTGCCGTTTGGAAATGAAAAGAGTAACACAAATTTACAATTAAAACTAACAGTCTTTATAAAAAACCCTCGGGGGAAAAACTAAACGAGTCGCTTGAATCACGAAATTTCTCATCCCGGGACTGCGGCTGGAAAACTTTAAGCTTGCAAAAAATACGTATAAATGATACCATTTTCTCAAAAACGACCGTTTTGAATGGTATAGAAAGAACAAATTTTCATTTGATGAATGAAAAGCTTTTAAAAAAGCACTTCGAAGAAAAATTTAGACAAGAATTGATTCGCGAAATTTTTCATCCCGGGACTGCGGAGGAAAATTATTATGTTTAAAAAATAAGTATATTAACGAAACTTTTATAAAAGCGACTGCCTTTAAAGGAAGAGAGGCCACAAAATATTCATTCAATGAATTTTAAGCTTTAAAAAACCGCTGAGGCAAAACTAAACGCCAGAAATGAATCACAAAATTTCTCATCCCGGTACTGCGGATGAAAAATTTTGTTTGCAAGAAATAAGTTTGAATACGAAAATTTTCTGAATAACTGCCGTTTGGAAATGAAAGAAGTCAAACAAATTTACAATTAAAACTAACAGGCTTCCAAAAAAACCCTCGGGGGAACAACTAAACGAGTCGCTTGAATCACGAAATTTCTCATCCCGGGACTTCGGCTGGAAAACTTTATGCTTTCAAAAAATACGTTTAATGATACCATTTTCTCAAAAACGACCGTTTTGAATGGTAAAGAAAGAACAATTTTCATTTGATGAATGAAAAGCTTTTAAAAAAGCACTTGGAAGAAAAATTTAGACAAGAATTGATTCGCGAAATTACTCATCCCGGGACTGCGGAGGAAAATTATTATGATTAAAAAATAAGTATATTAACGAAACTTTTATAACAGCGACTGCCTTTAAAGGAAGAGAGGCGACCAAATATTCATTCAATGAATTTTAAGCTTCAAAAAAACCGCTGAGGTTAAAACTAAACGCCACAATTCAATCACAAAATTTCTCATCCCGGTACTGCGGATGAAAAATTTTATGTTTGATAGAAATACTTTTGAATACGAAAGTTTTCCCAATAACTGCCGTTTGGAAATGAAAAGAGTAACACAAATTTACAATTAAAACTAACAGTCTTTTTAAAAAACCCTCGGGGGAACAACAAAACGAGTCGCTTGAATCACGAAATTTCTCATCCCGGGACTTCGGCTGGAAAACTTTATGCTTTCAAAAAATACGTTTAATGATACCATTTTCTCAAAAACGACCGTTTTGAATGGTAAAGAAAGAACAAATTTTCATTAGATGAATAAAAAGCTTTTAAAAAAGCACTTGGAAGAAAAATTTAGACAAGAATTGATTCGCGAAATTTTTCATCCCGGGACTGCGGAGGAAAATTATTATGTTTAAAAAATAAGTATATTAACGAAACTTTTATAACAGCGACTGCCTTTAAAGGAAGAGAGGCGACAAAATATTCATTCAATGAATTTTAAGCTTTAAAAAATCGTTGAGGTAAAAACTAAACGCCACAATTGAATCACAAAATTTCTCATCCCGGTACTGCGGATGAAAAATTTTGTTTGCAAGAAAAACGTATGAATACGAAAATTTTCCCAATAACTGCCGTTTGGAAATGAAAAGAGTCACACAAATTTACAATTAAAACTAACAGTCTTTTTAAAAAACCCTCGGGGGAACAACTAAACGAGTCGCTTGAATCACGAAATTTCTCATCCCGGGACTGCGGCTGGAAAACTTAATGCTTGCAAAAAATACGTATAAATGATACCATTTTCTCAAAAACGACCGTTTTGAATGGTAAAGAAAGAACAAATTTTCATTTGATGAATGAAAAGCTTTTAAAAAAGCACTTGGAAGAAAAATTTAGACAAGAATTGATTCGCGAAATTTTTAATCCCGGGACTGCGGAGGAAAATTATTATGTTTAAAAAATAAGTATATTAACGAAATTTTTATAACAGCGACTGCCTTTAAAGGAAGAGAGGCGACAAAATATTCTTTCAATGAATTTTAAACTTTAAAAAACCGCTGAGGTAAAAACTAAACGCCACAATTGAATCACAAAATTTCTCATCCCGGTACTGCGGATGAAACATTTTGTTTGCAAGAAAAACGTATGAATACGAAAATTTTCCCAATAACTGCCGTTTGGAAATGAAAAGAGTCACACAAATTTACATTTAAAACTAATAGGCTTTCAAAAAAACCCTCGGGGGAACAACAAAACGAGTCGCTTGAATCAAGAAATTTCTCATCCCGGGACTGCGGCTGGAAAACGTTATGCTTGCAAGAAATACGTATAAATGATACCATTTTTTCAAAAACCACCGTTTTGAATGGTAAAGAAAGAACAAATTTTCATTTGATGAATGAAAAGCTTTTAGAAAAATACTTGGAAGAAAAACTTACACGAAAATTGATTCACGAAATTTCTCATCCCGGGACTGCGGCTGGAAAATATTATGCTTGCAAAAAATACGTATAAATGATACCATTTTCTCAAAAACGTGCGTTTTGAATGGTAAAGAAAGACCAAATTTTCATTTGATGAATGAAAAGCTTTTTAAAAAGCACTTGGAAGAAAAACACGAAAATTGATTCGCGATATTTTTCATCCCGAGACTGCGGAGGAAAATTATTATGTTTAAAAAATAAGTATATAAAAGAAACTTTCATATCAGCGACTGCCCTTAAAGGAAGAGAGGCGACCAAATATCCATTCAATGAATTTTAAGCTTTAAAAAACCGCTGAGGTAAAAACTAAACGCCACAATTGAATCACAAAATTTCTCATCCCGGTACTGCGGATGAAAATTTTGTTTGCAAGAAATACGTATGAAAACGAAAATTTTCTCAATAACTGCCGTTTGGAAGTGAAAAGAGTCACACAAATTTAGTTAAAACTAAAAGGCTTTCAAAAAAACCCTCGGGGGAACAACAAAACGAGTCGCTTGAATCAACAAATTTCTCATCCCGGGACTGCGGCTGGAAAACGTTATGCTTGCAAGAAATACGTATAAATGATACCATTTTCTCAAAAACCACCGTTTTGAATGGTAAAGAAAGAACAAATTTTCATTTGATGAATGAAAAGCTTTTAGAAAAATACTTGGAAGAAAAACTTACACGAAAATTGATTCACGAAATTTCTCATCCCGGGACTGCGGAGGAAAATTATTATGTTTAAAAAGTACGTATATTAACGAAACTTTTATAACAGCGACTGCTTTGAAAGGATGGGAGGCAACCAAATATTCATTCAATGAATTTTAAGATTTAAAAAACCGCTGAGGTAAAAACTAAACGCCACAATTCAATCACAAAATTTCTCATCCCGGTACTGCGGATGAAAAATTTTATGTTTGCAAGAAATACCTTTGAATACGAACGTTTTCCCAATAACTGCCGTTTGGAAATGAAAAGAGTAACACAAATTTACAATTAAAACTAACAGTCTTTATAAAAAAACCCTCGGGGGAACAACTAAACGAGTCGCTTGAATCACGAAATTTCTCATCCCGGGACTGCGGCTGGAAAACTTTATGCTTGCAATAAATACGTATAAATGATACAATTTTCTCAAAAACGACCGTTTTGAATGGTATAGAAAGAACAAATTTTCATTTGATGAATGAAAAATTTTTAAAAAAGCACTTCGAAGAAAAATTTAGACAAGAATTGATTCGCGAAATTTTTCATCCCGGGACTGCGGAGGAAAATTATTATGTTTAAAAAATAAGTATATTAACGAAACTTTTATAACAGCGACTGCCTTTAAAGGAAGAGAGGCCACAAAATATTCATTAAATGAATTTTAAGCTTTAAAAAACCGCTGAGGTAAAAACTAAACGCCAGAATTGAATCACAAAATTTCTCATCCCGGTACTGCGGATGAAAAATTTTGTTTGCAAGAAATAAGTTTGAATACGAAATTTTCTGAATAACTGCCGTTTGGAAATGAAAAGATTCAAACAAATTTACAATTAAAACTAACAGGCTTCCAAAAAAACCCTCGGGGGAACAACTAAACGAGTCGCTTGAATCACGAAAT
The DNA here is from genome assembly GCF_022747635.1 of Hetaerina americana. Classification (NCBI taxonomy): domain Eukaryota; kingdom Metazoa; phylum Arthropoda; class Insecta; order Odonata; family Calopterygidae; genus Hetaerina; species Hetaerina americana. The sequence continues at coordinate 94,278 of NW_027287124.1, forward strand.
ATCTCATCCCGGGACTGCGGCTGGAAAACGTTATGCTTGCAAGAAATACGTATAAATGATACCATTTTCTCAAAAACGACCTTTTTGAAAGGTAAAGAAAGGAACAAATTTTCATTTGATGAATGAAGAGCCTTTAAAAAAGCACTTGGAAGAAAAACTTACACGAAAATTGATTCGCGAAATTACTCATCCCGGGACTGCGGAGGATAATTATTATGTTTAAAAAATACGTATATTAACGAAACTTTTATAATAGCGAGTGCTTTGAAAGGAAGAAAGGCGACCAAATATTCATTCAATGAATTTTAAGCTTCAAAAAAACCGCTGAGGTTAAAACTAAACGCCACAATTCAATCACAAAATTTCTCATCCCTGTACTGCGGATGAAAAATTTTATGTTTGATAGAAATACTTTTGAATACGAAAGTTTTCCCAATAACTGCCGTTTGGAAATGAAAAGAGTAACACAAATTTACAATTAAAACTAACAGGCTTCCAAAAAAACCGTCGGGGGAACAACTAAACGAGACGCTTGAATCACGAAATTTCTCATCCCGGGACTGCGGCTGGAAAACTTTATGCTTTCAAAAAATACGTATAAATGATACCATTTTCTCAAAAACGTGCGTTTTGAATGGTAAAGGAAGACCAAATTTTCATTTGATGAATGAAAAGCTTTTAAAAAAGCACTTGGAAGAAAAACACGAAAATTTATTCGCGATATTTTTCATCCCGAGACTGCGGAGGAAAATTATTATGTTTAAAAAATAAGTATATAAACGAAACTTTCATATCAGCGACTGCCCTTAAAGGAAGAGAGGCGACCAAATATTCATTCAATGAATTTTAAGCTTTAAAAAACCGCTGAGGTAAAAACTAAACGCCACAATTGAATCACAAAATTTCTCATCCCGGTACTGCGGATGAAAATTTTGTTTGCAAGAAATACGTATGAATACGAAAATTTTCTCAATAACTGCCGTTTGGAAGTGAAAAGAGTCACACAAATTTACAGTTAAAACTAATAGGCTTTCAAAAAAACCCTCGGGGGAACAACGAAACGAGTCGCTTGAATCACGAAATTTCTCATCCCGGGACTGCGGCTGGAAAACGTTATGCTTGCAAGAAATACCTATAAATGATACCATTTTCTCAAAAACGACCGTTTTGAATGGTAAAGAAAGAACAAATTTTCATTTGATGAATGAAAAGCTTTTAGAAAAATACTTGGAAGAAAAACTTACACGAAAATTGATTCACGAAATTTCTCATCCCTGGACTACGGAGGAAAATTATTATGTTTAAAAAGTACGTATATTAACGAAACTTTTATAACAGCGACTGCTTTGAAAGGAAGGGAGGCAACCAAATATTCATTCAATGAATTTTAAGATTTAAAAAACCGCTGAGGTAAAAACTAAACGCCAAAATTCAATCACAAAATTTCTCATCCCGGTACTGCGGATGAAAAATTTTATGTTTGCAAGAAATACCTTTGAATACGAAAGTTTTCCCAATAACTGCCGTTTGGAAATGAAAAGAGTAACACAAATTTACAATTAAAACTAACAGTCTTTATAAAAAACCCTCGGGGGAACAACTAAACGAGTCGCTTGAATCACGAAATTTCTCATCCCGGGACTGCGGCTGGAAAACTTTAAGCTTGCAAAAAATACGTATAAATGATACCATTTTCTCAAAAACGACCGTTTTGAATGGTATAGAAAGAACAAATTTTCATTTGATGAATGAAAAGCTTTTAAAAAAGCACTTCGAAGAAAAATTTAGACAAGAATTGATTCGCGAAATTTTTCATCCCGGGACTGCGGAGGAAAATTATTATGTTTAAAAAATAAGTATATTAACGAAACTTTTATAAAAGCGACTGCCTTTAAAGGAAGAGAGGCCACAAAATATTCATTCAATGAATTTTAAGCTTTAAAAAACCGCTGAGGCAAAACTAAACGCCAGAAATGAATCACAAAATTTCTCATCCCGGTACTGCGGATGAAAAATTTTGTTTGCAAGAAATAGGTTTGAATACGAAAATTTTCTGAATAACTGCCGTTTGGAAATGAAAAGAGTCAAACAAATTTACAATTAAAACTAACAGGCTTCCAAAAAAACCCTCGGGGGAACAACTAAACGAGTCGCTTGAATCACGAAATTTCTCATCCCAGGACTTCGGCTGGAAAACTTTATGCTTTCAAAAAATACGTTTAATGATACCATTTTCTCAAAAACGACCGTTTTGAATGGTAAAGAAAGAACAATTTTCATTTGATGAATGAAAAGCTTTTAAAAAAGCACTTGGAAGAAAAATTTAGACAAGAATTGATTCGCGAAATTTTTCATCCCGGGACTGCGGAGGAAAATTATTATGTTTAAAAAATTAGTATATTAACGAAACTTTTATAACAGCGACTGCCTTTAAAGGAAGAGAGGCGACAAAATATTCATTCAATGAATTTTAAGCCTTAAAAAACCGCTGAGGTAAAAACTAAACGCCACAATTGAATCACAAAATTTCTCATCCCGGTACTGCGGATGAAAAATTTTGTTTGCAAGAAAAACGTATGAATACGAAAATTTTCCCAATAACTGCTGTTTGGAAATGAAAAGTGTCACACAAATTTACAATTAAAACTAACAGTCTTTTTAAAAAACCCTCGGGGGAACAACTAAATGAGTCGCTTGAATCACGAAATTTCTCATCCCGGGACTGCGGCTGGAAAACTTAATGCTTGCAAAAAATACGTATAAATGATACCATTTTCTCAAAAACGACCGTTTTGAATGGTATAGAAAGAACGAATTTTCATTTGATGAATGAAAAGCTTTTAAAAAAGCACTTCGAAGAAAAATTTAGACAAGAATTGATTCGCGAAATTTTTCATCCCGGGACTGCGGAGGAAAATTATTATGTTTAAAAAATAAGTATATTAACGAAACTTTTATAACAGCGACTGCCTTTAAAGGAAGAGAGGCCACAAAATATTCATTCAATGAATTTTAAGCTTTAAAAAACCGCTGAGGTAAAACTAAACGCCAGAATTGAATCACAAAATTTCTCATCCCGGTACTGCGGATGAAAAATTTTGTTTGCAAGAAATAAGTTTGAATACGAAAATTTTCTAATAACTGCCGTTTGGAAATGAAAAGAGTCAAACAAATTTACAATTAAAACTAACAGGCTTCCAAAAAAACCCTCGGGGGAACAACTAAACGAGTCGCTTGAATCACGAAATTTCTCATCCCGGGACTGCGGCTGGAAAACGTTATGCTTGCAAGAAATACGTATAAATGATACCATTTTCTCAAAAACGACCGTTTTGAAAGGTAAAGAAAGGAACAAATTTTCATTTGATGAATGAAAAGCTGTTAGAAAAATACTTGGAAGAAAAACTTACACGAAAATTGATTCACGAAATTTCTCATCCCGGGACTGCGGAGGAAAATTATTATGTTTAAAAAGTACGTATATTAACGAAATTTTTATAACAGCGACTGCTTTGAAAGGAAGGGAGGCAACCAAATATTCATTCAATGAATTTTAAGATTTAAAAACCGCTGAGGTAAAAACTAAACGCCACAATTCAATCACAAAATTTCTCATCCCGGTACTGCGGATGAAAAATTTTATGTTTGCAAGAAATACCTTTGAATACGAAAGTTTTCCCAATAACTGCCGTTTGGAAATGAAAAGAGTAACACAAATTTACAATTAAAACTAACAGTCTTTATAAAAAACCCTCGGGGGAACAACTAAACGAGTCGCTTGAATCACGAAATTTCTCATCCCGGGACTGCGGCTGGAAAACTTTATGCTTGCAAAAAATACGTATAAATGATACCATTTTCTCAAAAACGACCGTATTGAATGGTATAGAAAGAACAAATTTTCATTTGATGAATAAAAAGCTTTTAAAAAAGCACTTCGAAGAAAAATTTAGACAAGAATTGATTCGCGAAATTTTTCATCCCGGGACTGCGGAGGAAAATTATTATGTTTAAAAAATAAGTATATTAACGAATTTTTTATAACAGCGACTGCCTTTAAAGGAAGAGAGGCCACAAAATGTTCATTCAATGAATTTTAAGCTTTAAAAAACCGCTGAGGTAAAACTAAACGCCAGAATTGAATCACAAAATTTCTCATCCCGGTACTGCGGATGAAAAATTTTGTTTGCAAGAAATAAGTTTGAATACGAAAATTTTCTGAATAACTGCCGTTTGGAAATGAAAAGAGTCAAACAAATTTACAATTAAAACTAACAGGCTTCCGAAAAAACCCTCGGGGGAACAACTAAACGAGTCGCTTGAATCACGCAATTTCTCATCCCGGGACTGCGGCTGGAAAACGTTATGCTTGCAAGAAATACGTATAAATGATACCATTTTCTCAAAAACGACCGTTTTGAAAGGTAAAGAAAGGAACAAATTTTCATTTGATGAATGAAGAGCCTTAAAAAAAGCACTTGGAAGAAAAACTTACACGAAAATTGATTCGCGAAATTACTCATCCCGGGACTGCGGAGGAAAATTATTATGTTTAAAAAATACGTATATTAACGAAACTTTTATAATAGCGAGTGCTTTGAATGGAAGAAAGGCGACCAAATATTCATTCAATGAATTTTAAGCTCCAAAAAAACCGCTGAGGTTAAAACTAAACGCCACAATTCAATCACAAAATTTCTCATCCCGGTACTGCGGATGAAAAATTTTATGTTTGATAGAAAAACTTTTGAATACGAAAGTTTTCCCAATAACTGCCGTTTGGAAATGAAAAGAGTAACACAAATTTACAATTAAAACTAACAGTCTTTTTAAAAAACCCTCGGGGGAACAACAAAACGAGTCGCTTGAATCACGAAATTTCTCATCCCGGGACTTCGGCTGGAAAACTTTATGCTTTCAAAAAATACGTTTAATGATACCATTTTCTCAAAAACGACCGTTTTGAATGGTAAAGAAAGAACAAATTTTCATTTGATGAATAAAAAGCTTTTAAAAAAGCACTTGGAAGAAAAATTTAGACAAGAATTGATTCGCGAAATTTTTCATCCCGGGACTGCGGAGGAAAATTATTATGTTTAAAAAATAAGTATATTAACGAAACTTTTATAACAGCGACTGCCTTTAAAGGAAGAGAGGCGACAAAATATTCATTCAATAAATTTTAAGCTTTAAAAAATCGTTGAGGTAAAAACTAAACGCCATAATTGAATCACAAAATTTCTCATCCCGGTACTGCGGATGAAAAATTTTGTTTGCAAGAAAAACGTATGAATACGAAAATTTTCCCAATAACTGCCGTTTGGAAATGAAAAGAGTCACACAAATTTACAATTAAAACTAACAGTCTTTTTAAAAAACCCTCGGGGGAACAACTAAACGAGTCGCTTGAATCACGAAATTTCTCATCCCGGGACTGCGGCTGGAAAACTTAATGCTTGCAAAAAATACGTATAAATGATACCATTTTCTCAAAAACGATCGTTTTGAATGGTAAAGAAAGAACAAATTTTCATTTGATGAATGAAAAGCTTTTAAAAAAGCACTTGGAAGAAAAATTTAGACAAGAATTGATTCGCGAAATTTTTAATCCCGGGACTGCGGAGGAAAATTATTATGTTTAAAAAATAAGTATATTAACGAAATTTTTATAACAGCGACTGCCTTTAAAGGAAGAGAGGCGACAAAATATTCTTTCAATGAATTTTAAACTTTAAAAAACCGCTGAGGTAAAAACTAAACGCCACAATTGAATCACAAAATTTCTCATCCCGGTACTGCGGATGAAAAATTTTGTTTGCAAGAAAAACGTATGAATACGAAAATTTTCCCAATAACTGCCGTTTGGAAATGAAAAGAGTCACACAAATTTACAGTTAAAACTAATAGGCTTTCTAAAAAACCCTCGGGGGAACAACAAAACGAGTCGCTTGAATCAAGAAATTTCTCATCCCGGGACTGCGGCTGGAAAACGTTATGCTTGCAAGAAATACGTATAAATGATACCATTTTCTCAAAAACCACCGTTTTGAATGGTAAAGAAAGAACAAATTTTCATTTGATGAATGAAAAGCTTTTAGAAAAATACTTGGAAGAAAAACTTACACGAAAATTGATTCACGAAATTTCTCATCCCGGGACTGCGGCTGGAAAATATTATGCTTGCAAAAAATACGTATAAATGATACCATTTTCTCAAAAACGTGCGTTTTGAATGGTAAAGAAAGACCAAATTTTCATTTGATGAATGAAAAGCTTTTAAAAAAGCACTTGGAAGAAAAACACGAAAATTGATTCGCGATATTTTTCATCCCGAGACTGCGGAGGAAAATTATTATGTTTAAAAAATAAGTATATAAAAGAAACTTTCATATCAGCGACTGCCCTTAAAGGAAAAGAGGCGACCAAATATCCATTCAATGAATTTTAAGCTTTAAAAAACCGCTGATGTAAAAACTAAACGCCACAATTGAATCACAAAATTTCTCATCCCGGTACTGCGGATGAAAATTTTGTTTGCAAGAAATACGTATGAAAACGAAAATTTTCTCAATAACTGCCGTTTGGAAGTGAAAAGAGTCACACAAATTTAGTTAAAACTAATAGGCTTTCAAAAAAACCCTCGGGGGAACAACAAAACGAGTCGCTTGAATCAAGAAATTTCTCATCCCGGGACTGCGGCTGGAAAACGTTATGCTTGCAAGAAATACGTATAAATGATACCATTTTCTCAAAAACCACCGTTTTGAATGGTAAAGAAAGAACAAATTTTCATTTGATGAATGAAAAGCTTTTAGAAAAATACTTGGAAGAAAAACTTAAACGAAAATTGATTCACGAAATTTCTCATCCCGGGACTGCGGAGGAAAATTATTATGTTTAAAAAGTACGTATATTAACGAAATTTTTATAACAGCGACTGCTTTGAAAGGAAGGGAGGCAACCAAATATTCATTCAATGAATTTTAAGATTTAAAAACCGCTGAGGTAAAAACTAAACGCCACAATTCAATCACAAAATTTCTCATCCCGGTACTGCGGATGAAAAATTTTATGTTTGCAAGAAATACCTTTGAATACGAAAGTTTTCCCAATAACTGCCGTTTGGAAATGAAAAGAGTAACACAAATTTACAATTAAAACTAACAGTCTTTATAAAAAACCCTCGGGGGAACAACTAAACGAGTCGCTTGAATCACGAAATTTCTCATCCCGGGACTGCGGCTGGAAAACTTTATGCTTGCAAAAAATACGTATAAATGATACCATTTTCTCAAAAACGACCGTATTGAATGGTATAGAAAGAACAAATTTTCATTTGATGAATAAAAAGCTTTTAAAAAAGCACTTCGAAGAAAAATTTAGACAAGAATTGATTCGCGAAATTTTTCATCCCGGGACTGCGGAGGAAAATTATTATGTTTAAAAAATAAGTATATTAACGAATTTTTTATAACAGCGACTGCCTTTAAAGGAAGAGAGGCCACAAAATGTTCATTCAATGAATTTTAAGCTTTAAAAAACCGCTGAGGTAAAACTAAACGCCAGAATTGAATCACAAAATTTCTCATCCCGGTACTGCGGATGAAAAATTTTGTTTGCAAGAAATAAGTTTGAATACGAAAATTTTCTGAATAACTGCCGTTTGGAAATGAAAAGAGTCAAACAAATTTACAATTAAAACTAACAGGCTTCCGAAAAAACCCTCGGGGGAACAACTAAACGAGTCGCTTGAATCACGCAATTTCTCATCCCGGGACTGCGGCTGGAAAACGTTATGCTTGCAAGAAATACGTATAAATGATACCATTTTCTCAAAAACGACCGTTTTGAAAGGTAAAGAAAGGAACAAATTTTCATTTGATGAATGAAGAGCCTTAAAAAAAGCACTTGGAAGAAAAACTTACACGAAAATTGATTCGCGAAATTACTCATCCCGGGACTGCGGAGGAAAATTATTATGTTTAAAAAATACGTATATTAACGAAACTTTTATAATAGCGAGTGCTTTGAATGGAAGAAAGGCGACCAAATATTCATTCATTGAATTTTAAGCTCCAAAAAAACCGCTGAGGTTAAAACTAAACGCCACAATTCAATCACAAAATTTCTCATCCCGGTACTGCGGATGAAAAATTTTATGTTTGATAGAAAAACTTTTGAATACGAAAGTTTTCCCAATAACTGCCGTTTGGAAATGAAAAGAGTAACACAAATTTACAATTAAAACTAACAGTCTTTTTAAAAAACCCTCGGGGGAACAACAAAACGAGTCGCTTGAATCACGAAATTTCTCATCCCGGGACTTCGGCTGGAAAACTTTATGCTTTCAAAAAATACGTTTAATGATACCATTTTCTCAAAAACGACCGTTTTGAATGGTAAAGAAAGAACAAATTTTCATTTGATGAATAAAAAGCTTTTAAAAAAGCACTTGGAAGAAAAATTTAGACAAGAATTGATTCGCGAAATTTTTCATCCCGGGACTGCGGAGGAAAATTATTATGTTTAAAAAATAAGTATATTAACGAAACTTTTATAACAGCGACTGCCTTTAAAGGAAGAGAGGCGACAAAATATTCATTCAATAAATTTTAAGCTTTAAAAAATCGTTGAGGTAAAAACTAAACGCCATAATTGAATCACAAAATTTCTCATCCCGGTACTGCGGATGAAAAATTTTGTTTGCAAGAAAAACGTATGAATACGAAAATTTTCCCAATAACTGCCGTTTGGAAATGAAAAGAGTCACACAAATTTACAATTAAAACTAACAGTCTTTTTAAAAAACCCTCGGGGGAACAACTAAACGAGTCGCTTGAATCACGAAATTTCTCATCCCGGGACTGCGGCTGGAAAACTTAATGCTTGCAAAAAATACGTATAAATGATACCATTTTCTCAAAAACGATCGTTTTGAATGGTAAAGAAAGAACAAATTTTCATTTGATGAATGAAAAGCTTTTAAAAAAGCACTTGGAAGAAAAATTTAGACAAGAATTGATTCGCGAAATTTTTAATCCCGGGACTGCGGAGGAAAATTATTATGTTTAAAAAATAAGTATATTAACGAAATTTTTATAACAGCGACTGCCTTTAAAGGAAGAGAGGCGACAAAATATTCTTTCAATGAATTTTAAACTTTAAAAAACCGCTGAGGTAAAAACTAAACGCCACAATTGAATCACAAAATTTCTCATCCCGGTACTGCGGATGAAAAATTTTGTTTGCAAGAAAAACGTATGAATACGAAAATTTTCCCAATAACTGCCGTTTGGAAATGAAAAGAGTCACACAAATTTACAGTTAAAACTAATAGGCTTTCTAAAAAACCCTCGGGGGAACAACAAAACGAGTCGCTTGAATCAAGAAATTTCTCATCCCGGGACTGCGGCTGGAAAACGTTATGCTTGCAAGAAATACGTATAAATGATACCATTTTCTCAAAAACCACCGTTTTGAATGGTAAAGAAAGAACAAATTTTCATTTGATGAATGAAAAGCTTTTAGAAAAATACTTGGAAGAAAAACTTACACGAAAATTGATTCACGAAATTTCTCATCCCGGGACTGCGGCTGGAAAATATTATGCTTGCAAAAAATACGTATAAATGATACCATTTTCTCAAAAACGTGCGTTTTGAATGGTAAAGAAAGACCAAATTTTCATTTGATGAATGAAAAGCTTTTAAAAAAGCACTTGGAAGAAAAACACGAAAATTGATTCGCGATATTTTTCATCCCGAGACTGCGGAGGAAAATTATTATGTTTAAAAAATAAGTATATAAAAGAAACTTTCATATCAGCGACTGCCCTTAAAGGAAAAGAGGCGACCAAATATCCATTGAATGAATTTTAAGCTTTAAAAAACCGCTGATGTAAAAACTAAACGCCACAATTGAATCACAAAATTTCTCATCCCGGTACTGCGGATGAAAATTTTGTTTGCAAGAAATACGTATGAAAACGAAAATTTTCTCAATAACTGCCGTTTGGAAGTGAAAAGAGTCACACAAATTTAGTTAAAACTAATAGGCTTTCAAAAAAACCCTCGGGGGAACAACAAAACGAGTCGCTTGAATCAAGAAATTTCTCATCCCGGGACTGCGGCTGGAAAACGTTATGCTTGCAAGAAATACGTATAAATGATACCATTTTCTCAAAAACCACCGTTTTGAATGGTAAAGAAAGAACAAATTTTCATTTGATGAATGAAAAGCTTTTAGAAAAATACTTGGAAGAAAAACTTAAACGAAAATTGATTCACGAAATTTCTCATCCCGGGACTGCGGAGGAAAATTATTATGTTTAAAAAGTACGTATATTAACGAAACTTTTATAACAGCGACGGCTTTGAAAGGAAGGGAGGCAACCAAATATTCATTCAATGAATTTTAAGATTTAAAAAACCACTGAGGTAAAAACTAAACGCCACAATTCAATCACAAAATTTCTCATCCCGGTACTGCGGATGAAAAATTTTATGTTTTCAAGAAATACCTTTGAATACGAAAGTTTTCCCAATAACTGGCGTTTGGAAATGAAAAGAGTAACACAAATTTACAATTAAAACTAACAGTCTTTATAAAAAACCCTCGGGGGAACAACTAAACGAGTCGCTTGAATCACGAAATTTCTCATCCCGGGACTGCGGCTGGAAAACTTTATGCTTGCAAAAAATACGTATAAATGATACCATTTTCTCAAAAACGACCGTTTTGAATGGTATAGAAAGAACAAATTTTCATTTGATGAATAAAAAGCTTTTAAAAAAGCACTTCGAAGAAAAATTTAGACAAGAATTGATTCGCGAAATTTTTCATCCCGGGACTGCGGAGGAAAATTATTATGTTTAAAAAATAAGTATATTAACGAAACTTTTATAACAGCGACTGCTTTAAAGGAAAAGAGGCCACAAAATATTCATTCAATGAATTTTAAGCTTTAAAAAACCGCTGAGGTAAAACTAAACGCCAGAATTGAATCACAAAATTTCTAATCCCGGTACTGCGGATGAAAAATTTTGTTTGCAAGAAATAAGTTTGAATACGAAAATTTTCTGAATAACTGCCGTTTGGAAATGAAAAGAGTCAAACAAATTTACAATTAAAACTAACAGGCTTCCAAAAAAACCCTCGGGGGAACAACAAAACGAGTCGCTTGAATCACGAAATTTCTCATCCCGGGACTGCGGCTGGAAAACGTTATGCTTGCAAGAAATACGTTTAAATGATACCATTTTCTCAAAAACGACCGTTTTGAAAGGTAAAGAAAGGAACAAATTTTCATTTGATGAATGAAGAGCCTTAAAAAAAGCACTTGGAAGAAAAACTTACACGAAAATTGATTCGCGAAATTACTCATCCCGGGGCTGCGGAGGAAAATTATTATGTTTAAAAAATACGTATATTAACGAAACTTTTATAATAGCGAGTGCTTTGAATGGAAGAAAGGCGACCAAATATTCATTCAATGAATTTTAAGCTCCAAAAAAACCGCTGAGGTTAAAACTAAACGCCACAATTCAATCACAAAATTTCTCATCCCGGTACTGCGGATGAAAAATTTTATGTTTGATAGAAAAACTTTTGAATACGAAAGTTTTCCCAATAGTTGCCGTTTGGAAATGAAAAGAGTAACACAAATTTACAATTAAAACTAACAGTCTTTTTAAAAAACCCTCGGGGGAACAACAAAACGAGTCGCTTGAATCACGAAATTTCTCATCCCGGGACTTCGGCTGGAAAACTTTATGCTTTCAAAAAATACGTTTAATGATACCATTTTCTCAAAAACGACCGTTTTGAATGGTAAAGAAAGAACAAATTTTCATTTGATGAATAAAAAGCTTTTAAAAAAGCACTTGGAAGAAAAATTTAGACAAGAATTGATTCGCGAAATTTTTCATCCCGGGACTGCGGAGGAAAATTATTATGTTTAAAAAATAAGTATATTAACGAAACTTTTATAACAGCGACTGCCTTTAAAGGAAGAGAGGCGACAAAATATTCATTCAATGAATTTTAAGCTTTAAAAAATCGTTGAGGTAAAAACTAAACGCCACAATTGAATCACAAAATTTCTCATCCTGGTACTGCGGATGAAAAATTTTGTTTGCAAGAAAAACGTATGAATACGAAAATTTTCCCAATAACTGCCGTTTGGAAATGAAAAGAGTCACACAAATTTACAATTAAAACTAACAGTCTTTTTAAAAAACCCTCGGGGGAACAACTAAACGAGTCGCTTGAATCACGAAATTTCTCATCCCGGGACTGCGGCTGGAAAACTTAATGCTTGCAAAAAATACGTATAAATGATACCATTTTCTCAAAAACGACCGTTTTGAATGGTAAAGAAAGAACAAATTTTCATTTGATGAATGAAAAGCTTTTAAAAAAGCACTTGGAAGAAAAATTTAGACAAGAATTGATTCGCGAAATTTTTAATCCCGGGACTGCGGAGGAAAATTATTATGTTAAAAAAATAAGTATATTAACGAAATTTTTATAACAGCGACTGCCTTTAAAGGAAGAGAGGCGACAAAATATTCTTTCAATGAATTTTAAACTTTAAAAAACCGCTGAGGTAAAAACTAAACGCCACAATTGAATCACAAAATTTCTCATCCCGGTACTGCGGATGAAAAATTTTGTTTGCAAGAAAAACGTATGAATACGAAAATTTTCCCAATAACTGCCGTTTGGAAATGAAAAGAGTCACACAAATTTACAGTTAAAACTAATAGGCTTTCTAAAAAACCCTCGGGGGAACAACAAAACGAGTCGCTTGAATCAAGAAATTTCTCATCCCGGGACTGCGGCTGGAAAACGTTATGCTTGCAAGAAATACGTATAAATGATACCATTTTCTCAAAAACCACCGTTTTGAATGGTAAAGAAAGAACATATTTTCATTTGATGAATGAAAAGCTTTTAGAAAAATACTTGGAAGAAAAACTTACACGAAAATTGATTCACGAAATTTCTCATCCCGGGACTGCGGCTGGAAAATATTATGCTTGCAAAAAATACGTATAAATGATACCATTTTCTCAAAAACGTGCGTTTTGAATGGTAAAGAAAGACCAAATTTTCATTTGATGAATGAAAAGCTTTTAAAAAAGCACTTGGAAGAAAAACACGAAAATTGATTCGCGATATTTTTCATCCCGAGACTGCGGAGGAAAATTATTATGTTTAAAAAATAAGTATATAAAAGAAACTTTCATATCAGCGACTGCCCTTAAAGGAAAAGAGGCGACCAAATATCCATTCAATGAATTTTAAGCTTTAAAAAACCGCTGATGTAAAAACTAAACGCCACAATTGAATCACAAAATTTCTCATCCCGGTACTGCGGATGAAAATTTTGTTTGCAAGAAATACGTATGAAAACGAAAATTTTCTCAATAACTGCCGTTTGGAAGTGAAAAGAGTCACACAAATTTAGTTAAAACTAATAGGCTTTCAAAAAAACCCTCGGGGGAACAACAAAACGAGTCGCTTGAATCAAGAAATTTCTCATCCCGGGACTGCGGCTGGAAAACGTTATGCTTGCAAGAAATACGTATAAATGATACCATTTTCTCAAAAACCACCGTTTTGAATGGTAAAGAAAGAACAAATTTTCATTTGATGAATGAAAAGCTTTTAGAAAAATACTTGGAAGAAAAACTTAAACGAAAATTGATTCACGAAATTTCTCATCCCGGGACTGCGGAGGAAAATTATTATGTTTAAAAAGTACGTATATTAACGAAATTTTTATAACAGCGACTGCTTTGAAAGGAAGGGAGGCAACCAAATATTCATTCAATGAATTTTAAGATTTAAAAACCGCTGAGGTAAAAACTAAACGCCACAATTCAATCACAAAATTTCTCATCCCGGTACTGCGGATGAAAAATTTTATGTTTGCAAGAAATACCTTTGAATACGAAAGTTTTCCCAATAACTGCCGTTTGGAAATGAAAAGAGTAACACAAATTTACAATTAAAACTAACAGTCTTTATAAAAAACCCTCGGGGGAACAACTAAACGAGTCGCTTGAATCACGAAATTTCTCATCCCGGGACTGCGGCTGGAAAACTTTATGCTTGCAAAAAATACGTATAAATGATACCATTTTCTCAAAAACGACCGTATTGAATGGTATAGAAAGAACAAATTTTCATTTGATGAATAAAAAGCTTTTAAAAAAGCACTTCGAAGAAAAATTTAGACAAGAATTGATTCGCGAAATTTTTCATCCCGGGACTGCGGAGGAAAATTATTATGTTTAAAAAATAAGTATATTAACGAATTTTTTATAACAGCGACTGCCTTTAAAGGAAGAGAGGCCACAAAATGTTCATTCAATGAATTTTAAGCTTTAAAAAACCGCTGAGGTAAAACTAAACGCCAGAATTGAATCACAAAATTTCTCATCCCGGTACTGCGGATGAAAAATTTTGTTTGCAAGAAATAAGTTTGAATACGAAAATTTTCTGAATAACTGCCGTTTGGAAATGAAAAGAGTCAAACAAATTTACAATTAAAACTAACAGGCTTCCGAAAAAACCCTCGGGGGAACAACTAAACGAGTCGCTTGAATCACGCAATTTCTCATCCCGGGACTGCGGCTGGAAAACGTTATGCTTGCAAGAAATACGTATAAATGATACCATTTTCTCAAAAACGACCGTTTTGAAAGGTAAAGAAAGGAACAAATTTTCATTTGATGAATGAAGAGCCTTAAAAAAAGCACTTGGAAGAAAAACTTACACGAAAATTGATTCGCGAAATTACTCATCCCGGGACTGCGGAGGAAAATTATTATGTTTAAAAAATACGTATATTAACGAAACTTTTATAATAGCGAGTGCTTTGAATGGAAGAAAGGCGACCAAATATTCATTCAATGAATTTTAAGCTCCAAAAAAACCGCTGAGGTTAAAACTAAACGCCACAATTCAATCACAAAATTTCTCATCCCGGTACTGCGGATGAAAAATTTTATGTTTGATAGAAAAACTTTTGAATACGAAAGTTTTCCCAATAACTGCCGTTTGGAAATGAAAAGAGTAACACAAATTTACAATTAAAACTAACAGTCTTTTTAAAAAACCCTCGGGGGAACAACAAAACGAGTCGCTTGAATCACGAAATTTCTCATCCCGGGACTTCGGCTGGAAAACTTTATGCTTTCAAAAAATACGTTTAATGATACCATTTTCTCAAAAACGACCGTTTTGAATGGTAAAGAAAGAACAAATTTTCATTTGATGAATAAAAAGCTTTTAAAAAAGCACTTGGAAGAAAAATTTAGACAAGAATTGATTCGCGAAATTTTTCATCCCGGGACTGCGGAGGAAAATTATTATGTTTAAAAAATAAGTATATTAACGAAACTTTTATAACAGCGACTGCCTTTAAAGGAAGAGAGGCGACAAAATATTCATTCAATAAATTTTAAGCTTTAAAAAATCGTTGAGGTAAAAACTAAACGCCATAATTGAATCACAAAATTTCTCATCCCGGTACTGCGGATGAAAAATTTTGTTTGCAAGAAAAACGTATGAATACGAAAATTTTCCCAATAACTGCCGTTTGGAAATGAAAAGAGTCACACAAATTTACAATTAAAACTAACAGTCTTTTTAAAAAACCCTCGGGGGAACAACTAAACGAGTCGCTTGAATCACGAAATTTCTCATCCCGGGACTGCGGCTGGAAAACTTAATGCTTGCAAAAAATACGTATAAATGATACCATTTTCTCAAAAACGATCGTTTTGAATGGTAAAGAAAGAACAAATTTTCATTTGATGAATGAAAAGCTTTTAAAAAAGCACTTGGAAGAAAAATTTAGACAAGAATTGATTCGCGAAATTTTTAATCCCGGGACTGCGGAGGAAAATTATTATGTTTAAAAAATAAGTATATTAACGAAATTTTTATAACAGCGACTGCCTTTAAAGGAAGAGAGGCGACAAAATATTCTTTCAATGAATTTTAAACTTTAAAAAACCGCTGAGGTAAAAACTAAACGCCACAATTGAATCACAAAATTTCTCATCCCGGTACTGCGGATGAAAAATTTTGTTTGCAAGAAAAACGTATGAATACGAAAATTTTCCCAATAACTGCCGTTTGGAAATGAAAAGAGTCACACAAATTTACAGTTAAAACTAATAGGCTTTCTAAAAAACCCTCGGGGGAACAACAAAACGAGTCGCTTGAATCAAGAAATTTCTCATCCCGGGACTGCGGCTGGAAAACGTTATGCTTGCAAGAAATACGTATAAATGATACCATTTTCTCAAAAACCACCGTTTTGAATGGTAAAGAAAGAACAAATTTTCATTTGATGAATGAAAAGCTTTTAGAAAAATACTTGGAAGAAAAACTTACACGAAAATTGATTCACGAAATTTCTCATCCCGGGACTGCGGCTGGAAAATATTATGCTTGCAAAAAATACGTATAAATGATACCATTTTCTCAAAAACGTGCGTTTTGAATGGTAAAGAAAGACCAAATTTTCATTTGATGAATGAAAAGCTTTTAAAAAAGCACTTGGAAGAAAAACACGAAAATTGATTCGCGATATTTTTCATCCCGAGACTGCGGAGGAAAATTATTATGTTTAAAAAATAAGTATATAAAAGAAACTTTCATATCAGCGACTGCCCTTAAAGGAAAAGAGGCGACCAAATATCCATTGAATGAATTTTAAGCTTTAAAAAACCGCTGATGTAAAAACTAAACGCCACAATTGAATCACAAAATTTCTCATCCCGGTACTGCGGATGAAAATTTTGTTTGCAAGAAATACGTATGAAAACGAAAATTTTCTCAATAACTGCCGTTTGGAAGTGAAAAGAGTCACACAAATTTAGTTAAAACTAATAGGCTTTCAAAAAAACCCTCGGGGGAACAACAAAACGAGTCGCTTGAATCAAGAAATTTCTCATCCCGGGACTGCGGCTGGAAAACGTTATGCTTGCAAGAAATACGTATAAATGATACCATTTTCTCAAAAACCACCGTTTTGAATGGTAAAGAAAGAACAAATTTTCATTTGATGAATGAAAAGCTTTTAGAAAAATACTTGGAAGAAAAACTTAAACGAAAATTGATTCACGAAATTTCTCATCCCGGGACTGCGGAGGAAAATTATTATGTTTAAAAAGTACGTATATTAACGAAACTTTTATAACAGCGACGGCTTTGAAAGGAAGGGAGGCAACCAAATATTCATTCAATGAATTTTAAGATTTAAAAAACCACTGAGGTAAAAACTAAACGCCACAATTCAATCACAAAATTTCTCATCCCGGTACTGCGGATGAAAAATTTTATGTTTTCAAGAAATACCTTTGAATACGAAAGTTTTCCCAATAACTGGCGTTTGGAAATGAAAAGAGTAACACAAATTTACAATTAAAACTAACAGTCTTTATAAAAAACCCTCGGGGGAACAACTAAACGAGTCGCTTGAATCACGAAATTTCTCATCCCGGGACTGCGGCTGGAAAACTTTATGCTTGCAAAAAATACGTATAAATGATACCATTTTCTCAAAAACGACCGTTTTGAATGGTATAGAAAGAACAAATTTTCATTTGATGAATAAAAAGCTTTTAAAAAAGCACTTCGAAGAAAAATTTAGACAAGAATTGATTCGCGAAATTTTTCATCCCGGGACTGCGGAGGAAAATTATTATGTTTAAAAAATAAGTATATTAACGAAACTTTTATAACAGCGACTGCTTTAAAGGAAAAGAGGCCACAAAATATTCATTCAATGAATTTTAAGCTTTAAAAAACCGCTGAGGTAAAACTAAACGCCAGAATTGAATCACAAAATTTCTAATCCCGGTACTGCGGATGAAAAATTTTGTTTGCAAGAAATAAGTTTGAATACGAAAATTTTCTGAATAACTGCCGTTTGGAAATGAAAAGAGTCAAACAAATTTACAATTAAAACTAACAGGCTTCCAAAAAAACCCTCGGGGGAACAACAAAACGAGTCGCTTGAATCACGAAATTTCTCATCCCGGGACTGCGGCTGGAAAACGTTATGCTTGCAAGAAATACGTTTAAATGATACCATTTTCTCAAAAACGACCGTTTTGAAAGGTAAAGAAAGGAACAAATTTTCATTTGATGAATGAAGAGCCTTAAAAAAAGCACTTGGAAGAAAAACTTACACGAAAATTGATTCGCGAAATTACTCATCCCGGGGCTGCGGAGGAAAATTATTATGTTTAAAAAATACGTATATTAACGAAACTTTTATAATAGCGAGTGCTTTGAATGGAAGAAAGGCGACCAAATATTCATTCAATGAATTTTAAGCTCCAAAAAAACCGCTGAGGTTAAAACTAAACGCCACAATTCAATCACAAAATTTCTCATCCCGGTACTGCGGATGAAAAATTTTATGTTTGATAGAAAAACTTTTGAATACGAAAGTTTTCCCAATAACTGCCGTTTGGAAATGAAAAGAGTAACACAAATTTACAATTAAAACTAACAGTCTTTTTAAAAAACCCTCGGGGGAACAACAAAACGAGTCGCTTGAATCACGAAATTTCTCATCCCGGGAC
Organism: Hetaerina americana; assembly: GCF_022747635.1. NCBI lineage: Eukaryota > Metazoa > Arthropoda > Insecta > Odonata > Calopterygidae > Hetaerina > Hetaerina americana. Next base: position 112,892 of record NW_027287124.1, read on the forward strand.
TTCGGCTGGAAAACTTTATGCTTTCAAAAAATACGTTTAATGATACCATTTTCTCAAAAACGACCGTTTTGAATGGTAAAGAAAGAACAAATTTTCATTTGATGAATAAAAAGCTTTTAAAAAAGCACTTGGAAGAAAAATTTAGACAAGAATTGATTCGCGAAATTTTTCATCCCGGGACTGCGGAGGAAAATTATTATGTTTAAAAAATAAGTATATTAACGAAACTTTTATAACAGCGACTGCCTTTAAAGGAAGAGAGGCGACAAAATATTCATTCAATGAATTTTAAGCTTTAAAAAATCGTTGAGGTAAAAACTAAACGCCACAATTGAATCACAAAATTTCTCATCCTGGTACTGCGGATGAAAAATTTTGTTTGCAAGAAAAACGTATGAATACGAAAATTTTCCCAATAACTGCCGTTTGGAAATGAAAAGAGTCACACAAATTTGCAATTAAAACTAACAGTCTTTTTAAAAAACCCTCGGGGGAACAACTAAACGAGTCGCTTGAATCACGAAATTTCTCATCCCGGGACTGCGGCTGGAAAACTTAATGCTTGCAAAAAATACGTATAAATGATACCATTTTCTCAAAAACGACCGTTTTGAATGGTAAAGAAAGAACAAATTTTCATTTGATGAATGAAAAGCTTTTAAAAAAGCACTTGGAAGAAAAATTTAGACAAGAATTGATTCGCGAAATTTTTAATCCCGGGACTGCGGAGGAAAATTATTATGTTAAAAAAATAAGTATATTAACGAAATTTTTATAACAGCGACTGCCTTTAAAGGAAGAGAGGCGACAAAATATTCTTTCAATGAATTTTAAACTTTAAAAAACCGCTGAGGTAAAAACTAAACGCCACAATTGAATCACAAAATTTCTCATCCCGGTACTGCGGATGAAAAATTTTGTTTGCAAGAAAAACGTATGAATACGAAAATTTTCCCAATAACTGCCGTTTGGAAATGAAAAGAGTCACACAAATTTACAGTTAAAACTAATAGGCTTTCTAAAAAACCCTCGGGGGAACAACAAAACGAGTCGCTTGAATCAAGAAATTTCTCATCCCGGGACTGCGGCTGGAAAACGTTATGCTTGCAAGAAATACGTATAAATGATACCATTTTCTCAAAAACCACCGTTTTGAATGGTAAAGAAAGAACATATTTTCATTTGATGAATGAAAAGCTTTTAGAAAAATACTTGGAAGAAAAACTTACACGAAAATTGATTCACGAAATTTCTCATCCCGGGACTGCGGCTGGAAAATATTATGCTTGCAAAAAATACGTATAAATGATACCATTTTCTCAAAAACGTGCGTTTTGAATGGTAAAGAAAGACCAAATTTTCATTTGATGAATGAAAAGCTTTTAAAAAAGCACTTGGAAGAAAAACACGAAAATTGATTCGCGATATTTTTCATCCCGAGACTGCGGAGGAAAATAATTATGTTTAAAAAATAAGTATATAAAAGAAACTTTCATATCAGCGACTGCCCTTAAAGGAAGAGAGGCGACCAAATATCCATTCAATGAATTTTAAGCTTTAAAAAACCGCTGATGTAAAAACTAAACGCCACAATTGAATCACAAAATTTCTCATCCCGGTACTGCGGATGAAAATTTTGTTTGCAAGAAATACGTATGAAAACGAAAATTTTCTCAATAACTGCCGTTTGGAAGTGAAAAGAGTCACACAAATTTAGTTAAAACTAATAGGCTTTCAAAAAAACCCTCGGGGGAACAACAAAACGAGTCGCTTGAATCAAGAAATTTCTCATCCCGGGACTGCGGCTGGAAAACGTTATGCTTGCAAGAAATACGTATAAATGATACCATTTTCTCAAAAACCACCGTTTTGAATGGTAAAGAAAGAACAAATTTTCATTTGATGAATGAAAAGCTTTTAGAAAAATACTTGGAAAAAAACTTACACGAAAATTGATTCACGAAATTTCTCATCCCGGGACTGCGGAGGAAAATTATTATGTTTAAAAAGTACGTATATTAACGAAACTTTTATAACAGCGACTGCTTTGAAAGGAAGGGAGGCAACCAAATATTCATTCAATGAATTTTAAGATTTAAAAAACCGCTGAGGTAAAAACTAAACGCCACAATTCAATCACAAAATTTCTCATCCCGGTACTGCGGATGAAAAATTTTATGTTTGCAAGAAATACCTTTGAATACGAAAGTTTTCCCAATAACTGCCGTTTGGAAATGAAAAGAGTAACACAAATTTACAATTAAAACTAACAGTCTTTATAAAAAACCCTCGGGGGAACAACTAAACGAGTCGCTTGAATCACGAAATTTCTCATCCCGGGACTGCGGCTGGAAAACTTTATGCTTGCAAAAAATACGTATAAATGATACAATTTTCTCAAAAACGACCGTTTTGAATGGTATAGAAAGAACAAATTTTCATTTGATGAATGAAAAATTTTTAAAAAAGCACTTCGAAGAAAAATTTAGACAAGAATTGATTCGCGAAATTTTTCATCCCGGGACTGCGGAGGAAAATTATTATGTTTAAAAAATAAGTATATTAACGAAACTTTTATAACAGCGACTGCCTTTAAAGGAAGAGAGGCCACAAAATATTCATTCAATGAATTTTAAGCTTTAAAAAACCGCTGAGGTAAAACTAAACGCCAGAATTGAATCACAAAATTTCTCATCCCAGTACTGCGGATGAAAAATTTTGTTTGCAAGAAATAAGTTTGAATACGAAAATTTTCTGAATAACTGCCGTTTGGAAATGAAAAGAGTCAAACAAATTTACAATTAAAACTAACAGGCTTCCAAAAAAACCCTTGGGGGAACAACTAAACGAGTCGCTTGAATCACGAAATTTCTCATCCCGGGACTGCGGCTGGAAAACTTTATGCTTGCAAAAAATACGTATAAATGATACAATTTTCTCAAAAACGACCGTTTTGAATGGTATAGAAAGAACAAATTTTCATTTGATGAATGAAAAATTTTTAAAAAAGCACTTCGAAGAAAAATTTAGACAAGAATTGATTCGCGAAATTTTTCATCCCGGAACTGCGGAGGAAAATTATTATGTTTAAAAAATAAGTATATTAACGAAACTTTTATAACAGCGACTGCCTTTAAAGGAAGAGAGGCCACAAAATATTCATTAAATGAATTTTAAGCTTTAAAAAACCGCTGAGGTAAAAACTAAACGCCATAATTGAATCACAAAATTTCTCATCCCGGTACTGCGGATGAAAAATTTTGTTTGCAAGAAATAAGTTTGAATACGAAATTTTCTGAATAACTGCCGTTTGGAAATGAAAAGATTCAAACAAATTTACAATTAAAACTAACAGGCTTCCAAAAAAACCCTCGGGGGAACAACTAAACGAGTCGCTTGAATCACGAAATATCTCATCCCGGGACTGCGGCTGGAAAACGTTATGCTTGCAAGAAATACGTATAAATGATACCATTTTCTCAAAAACGACCTTTTTGAAAGGTAAAGAAAGGAAAAAATTTTCATTTGATGAATGAAGAGCCTTTAAAAAAGCACTTGGAAGAAAAACTTACACGAAAATTGATTCGCGAAATTACTCATCCCGGGACTGCGGAGGAAAATTATTATGTTTAAAAAATACGTATATTAACGAAACTTTTATAATAGCGAGTGCTTTGAAAGGAAGAAAGGCGACCAAATATTCATTCAATGAATTTTAAGCTTCGAAAAAACCGCTGAGGTTAAAAC
>NW_027287125.1:0-116630 GCF_022747635.1 Hetaerina americana
CTCAGCGCAAGTGTTAATGTTAGTAAAAGAGCCCAAATTTCAAAAAATATTGCGAAAAACAACAATCTTCCATTATAGAGTGAATGTTTGAGGTGTATAGAAGGCATTTATTTCATTTTTAGAAATTTTAATTTTTCCTCATTTTCCATGAAAAGTGCTAATACCCCCCCTTTGGTTCTAGGTGAAATTCTCACTCGACACAAATCAAACAAAAATGTTTCCATGGCGTGTATTGTTGTTCATTTTCATCAATAAACAAAATAAAACCCAGAAATAATCATTAAAGACAAGAAATGAGCATAAAAGATGCCTTCAGCGCAAGTGTTAATGTTAGTAAAAGAGCCCAAATTTCAAAAAATATTGCGAAAAACAACAATCTTCCATTATAGAGTAAAAGTTGGACGTGTATAGAAGGCATTTTTTTCATTTTTAGGAATTTTAATTTTTCACATTTTTCCATGAAAAGTGCCAATACCCCCCTATGGGTTATAGGTGAAATTCCTCACTTGACACAAATCAAACAAAATGTTTCCATGGTGTGTATTGTTGTTTATTTTCATCAAATAAATAAAATAAAACCCGGAATAAATCATTAAAGACAAGAAAATGAGCATAAAAGATGCCTCAGCGGAAGGGTTAATGTTAGTAAAGGAGCCCAAATTTCAAAAATTATTGCGAAAAACAACAATCTTCCATTTAGAGTGAATGTTTGAGGTGTATAGAAGGCATTTATTTCATTTTTAGAATTTTAATTGTTCACATTTTTCCATGAAAAGTGCCAATCCCCCCCCCTTTCGGTCCTATGTGTAATTCTCACTTGAAACAAATCAAACAAAAATGTTTCCATGGTGTGTATTGTTGTTCATTTTCATCAAATAATTAAAATAAAACCCGGAATAAATCATTAAAGACAAGAAATGAGCATAAAAGATGCCTCAGCCCAAGGGTTAATGTTATTTTAAGAACCCAAATTTCTAAAAATATTGCGAAAAACAACAATCTTCAATTATAGAGTGAATGTTTGAGGTGTATAGAAGGCATTTATTTTATTTTAGAAATTTTAATTTTTTACATTTTTCCATGAAAAGTGCCAATACCCCTCCCTTTGGGTTCTAGGTGAAATTCTCACTCGACACAAATCAAACAAAAATGTTTCCATGGTGTGTATTGTTGTTTATTTTCATCAAATAAATAAAATAAAACCCGGAATAAATCATTAAAGACAAGAAATGAGCATAAAAGATGCCTCAGCGCAAGTGTTAATGTTAGTTAAAGAGCCCAAATTTCAAAAAATATTGCGAAAAACAACAATCTTCCATTATAGAGTGAATGTTTGAGGTGTATAGAAGGCATTTATTTCATTTTTAGAAATTTTAATTTTTCTCATTTTTCCATGAAAAGTGCTAATACCCCCCCCTTTGGGTTCTAGGTGAAATTCTCACTCGACACAAATCAAACAAAAATGTTTCCATGGCGTGTATTGTTGTTCATTTTCATCAAATAAACAAAATAAAACCCAGAAATAATCATTAAAGACAAGAAATGAGCATAAATGATGCCTCAGCGCAAGTGTTAATGTTAGTAAAAGAGGCCAAATTTCAAAAAATATTGCGAAAAAGAACAATCTTCAATTATAGAGTGAATGTTTGAGGTGTATAGAAGGCATTTATTTCATTTTTAGAAATTTTAATTTTTCTCATTTTTCCATGAAAAGTGCCAATACCCCCCCCTTTGGGTTCTAGGTGAAATTCTCACTCGACACAAATCAACCAAAAATTTTCCATGGCGTGTATTGTTGTTCATTTTCATCAAATAAACAAAATAAAACCCAGAAATAATCATTAAAGACAAGAAATGAGCATAAAAGATGCCTCAGCGCTAGTGTTAATGTTAGTAAAAGAGCCCAAATTTCAAAAAATATTGCGAAAAACAACAATCTTCCATTTTAGAGTGAATGTTTGAGGTGTATAGAAGGCATTTATTTCATTTTTAGAAATTTTAATTTATTACATTTTTCCATGAAAAGTGCCAATACCCCCCCCTTTGGGTTCTAGGTGAAATTCTCACTCGACACAAATCAAACAAAAATGTTTCCATGGTGTGTATTGTTGTTCATTTTCATCAAATAAATAAAATAACACCCAGAGTTAATCATTAAAGACAAGAAATGAGCATAAAAGATGCCTCAGCGCAAGTGTTAATGTTACTAAAAGAGCCCAAATTTCTAAAAATATTGCGAAAAACAACAATCTTCAATTATAGAGTGAATGTTTGAGGTGTATAGAAGGCATTTATTTTATTTTTAGAAATTTTAATTTTTTACATTTTTCCATGAAAAGTGCCAATACCCCTCCCTTTGGGTTCTAGGTGAAATTCTCACTCGACACAAATCAAACAAAAATGTTTCCATGGTGTGTATTGTTGTTTATTTTCATCAAATAAATAAAATAAAACCCGGAATAAATCATTAAAGACAAGAAATGAGCATAAAAGATGCTTCAGCGCAAGTGTTAATGTTACTAAAAGAGCCCAAATTTCTAAAAATATTGCGAAAAACAACAATCTTCTGATTTAGAGTGAATGTTTGAGGTGTTTAGAAGGCATTTATTTCATTTTTAGAAATTTTAATTTTTTACATTTTTCCATGAAAAGTGCCAATACCTCCCCCCTTTGGGATCTAGGTGAAATTCTCACTCGACACAAATCAAACAAAAATGTTTCCATGGTGTGTATTGTTGTTTATTTTCATCAAATAAATAAAATAAAACCCGGAATAAATCATTAAAGACAAGAAATGAGCATAAAAGATGCCTCAGCGCAAGTGTTAATGATAGTAAAAGAGCCCAAATTTCAAAAAATATTGCAAAAAAGAACAATCTTCAATTATAGAGTGAATGTTTGAGGTGTATAGAAGGCATTTATTTCATTTTTAGAAATTTTAATTTTTCACATTTTTCCATGAAAAGTGCCCTTTGGGTTCTAGGTGAAATTCTCAGTCGACACATATCAAACAAAAATGTTTCCATGGTGTGTATTGTTGTTCATTTTCATCAAATAAACAAAATAAAACCCAGAGTTAATCATTAAAGACAAGAAATGAGCATAAAAGATGCCTCAGCGCAAGTGTTAATATTAGTAAAAGAGCCCAAATTTTAAAAAAATATTGCGAAAAACAACAATCTTCCATTATAGAGTGAAAGTTTGAGGTGTATAGAAGGCATTTATTTCATTTTTAGAAATTTTAATTTTTCACATTTTTCCATGAAAAGTGCCAATACCCCCCCCTTTGGGTTTTACACGAAAATCAAACTCGAAACAAATCAAACAAAAATGTTTCCATGGTGTGTATTGTTGTTTATTTTCATCAAATAAATAAAATAAAACCCAAAATAAATCATTAAAGACAAGAAAGGAGCATAAAAGATGCCTCAGCGCAAGTGTTAAAGTTAGTAATAGAGCCCAAATTTCAAAAAATATTGCAAAAAACAACAATCTTCCATTATAGAGTGAATGTTTGAGGTGTATAGAAGGCATTTATTTCATTTTTAGAAATTTTAATTTTTCACATTTTTACATGAAAAGTGCCAATACCCCCCCCTTTGGGTTCTAGGTGAAATTCTCAATCGACACAAATCAAACAAAAATGTTTCCATGTTGTGTATTGTTGTTTATTTTCATCAAATAAATAAAATAAAACCCGGAATAAATCATTAAAGACCAGAAATGAGCATAAAAGATGCCTCTGCCCAAGGGTTTATGTTATTTTAAGAGCCCACATTTCAAAAAATATTGCGAAAAAACAACAATCTTCCATTTTAGAGTGAATTTTTGAGGTGTATAGAAGGCATTTATTTCATTTTTAGAAATTTTAATTTTTACATTTTTCCATGAAAAGTGCCAATACCCCCCACTTTTGGTTCTAGGTGAAATTCTCACTTGACACAAATCAAACAAAAATGTTTCCATGGTGTGTATTGTTGTTTATTTTCATCAAATAAATAAAATAAAACCCGGAATAAATCATTGAAGACAAGAAATGAGCGTAAATGATGCCTCAGCGCAAGTGTTAATGTTAGTAAAAGAGGCCAAATTTCAAAAAATATTGCGAAAAAGAACAATCTTCAATTATAGAGTGAATGTTTGAGGTGTATAGAAGGCATTTATTTCATTTTTTAAAATTTTAATTTTTCACATTTTTCCATGAAAAGTGCCAATACCAATCTCACTCGACACAAATCAAACAAAAATGTTTCCATGGTGTGTATTGTTGTTCAATTTCATCAAATAAACAAAATAAAAGCCAGAATAAATCATTAAAGACAAGAAATGAGCATAAAAGATGCCTCAGCGCAAGTGTTAATGTTAGAAAAAGAGCCCAAATTTCAAAAAATATTGCGAAAAACAACAATCTTCCATTATAGAGTGAATGTTTGAGGTGTATAGAAGGCATTTATTTCATTTTTAGAAATTTTAATTTTTTCCATTTTTCCATGAAAAGTGCCAATACCCCCCCCTTTGGGTTCTAGGTGAAATTCTCACTCGACACAAATCAAACAAAAATGTTTCCATGGCGTGTATTGTTGTTCATTTTCATCAAATAAACAAAATAAAACCCAGAAATAATCATTAAAGACAAGAAATGAGCATAAAAGATGCCTCAGCGCAAGTGTTAATGTTAGTAAAAGAGCCCAAATATCAAAAAATATTGCGAAAAACAACAATCTTCCATTATAGAGTAAAAGTTGGACGTGTATAGAAGGCATTTATTTCATTTTTAGGAATTTTAATTTTTCACATTTTTCCATGAAAAGTGCCAATACCCCCCCCTATGGGTTCTAGGTGAAATTCTCACTTGACACAAATCAAACAAAAATGTTTCCATGGTGTGTATTGTTGTTTATTTTCATCAAATAAATAAAATAAAACCCGGAATAAATCATTAAAGACAAGAAATGAGCATAAAAGATGCCTCAGCGGAAGGGTTAATGTTAGTAAAGGAGCCCAAATTTCAAAAAATATTGCGAAAAACAACAATCTTCCATTTTAGAGTGAATGTTTGAGGTGTATAGAAGGCATTTATTTCATTTTTAGAAATTTTAATTGTTCACATTTTTCCATGAAAAGTGCCAATCCCCCCCCCTTTCGGTCCTATGTGTAATTCTCACTTGAAACAAATCAAACAAAAATGTTTCCATGGTGTGTATTGTTGTTCATTTTCATCAAATAATTAAAATAAAACCCGGAATAAATCATTAAAGACAAGAAATGAGCATAAAAGATGCCTCAGCCCAAGGGTTAATGTTATTTTAAGAGCCCAAATTTCAAAAAATATTGCGAAAAACAACAATCTTCCATTTTAGAGTGAATGTTTGAGGTGTATAGAAGGCATTTATTTTATTTTTAGAAATTTTAATTTTTTACATTTTTCCATGAAAAGTGCCAATACCCCCCCCCTTTGGGTTCTAGGTGAAATTCTCACTCGACACAAATCAAACAAAAATGTTTCCATGGTGTGTATTGTTGTTTATTTTCATCAAATAAATGAAATAAAACCCGGAATAAATCATTAAAGACAAGAAATGAGCATAAAAGATTCCTCAGCGCAAGTGTTTATGTTAGTAAAAGAGCCCAAATTTCAAAAAATATTGCAAAAAAGAACAATCTTCAATTATTGAGTGAATGTTTGAGGTGTATAGAAGGCATTTATTTTATTTTTAGAAATTTTAATTTTTTACATTTTTCCATGAAAAGTGCCAATACCCCTCCCTTTGGGTTCTAGGCGAAATTCTCACTCGACACAAATCAAACAAAAATGTTTCCATGGTGTGTATTGTTGTTTATTTTCATCAAATAAATAAAATAAAACCCGGAATAAATCATTAAAGACAAGAAATGAGCATAAAAGATGCCTCAGCCCAAGGGTTAATGTTATTTTAAGAGCCCAAATTTCAAAAAATATTGCGAAAAACAACAATCTTCCATTTTAGAGTGAATTTTTGAGGTGTATAGAAGGCATTTATTTTATTTTTAGAAATTTTAATTTTTTACATTTTTCCATGAAAAGTGCCAATACCCCCCCCTTTGGGTTCTAGGTGAAATTCTCACTCGACACCACTCAAACAAAAATGTTTCCATGGTGTGTATTGTTGTTCATTTTCATCAAATAAACAAAATAAAACCCAGAATAAATCATTAAAGACAAGAAAGGAGCATAAAAGATGCCTCAGCGCAAGTGTTAAAGTTAGTAATAGAGCCCAAATTTCAAAAAATATTGCAAAAAACAACAATCTTCCATTATAGAAAGAATGTTTGAGGTGTATAGAAGGCATTTATTTCATTTTTAGAAATTTTAATTTTTCACATTTTTCCATGAAAAGTGCCAATACCCCCCCCTTTCGGTCCTATGTGTAATTCTCACTTGACACAAATCAAACAAAAATGTTTCCATGGTGTGTATTGTTGTTCATTTTCATCAAATAAATAAAATAAAACCCGGAATAAATCATTAAAGACAAGAAATGAGCATAAAAGATGCCTCAGCCCAAGGGTTAATGTTATTTTAAGAGCCCAAATTTCAAAAAATATTGCGAAAAACAACAATCTTCCATTTTAGAGTGAATGTTTGAGGTGTATAGAAGGCATTTATTTCATTTTTAGAAATTTTAATTGTTCACATTTTTCCATGAAAAGTGCCATTCCCCCCCCCTTTCGGTCCTATGTGTAATTCTCACTTGACACAAATCAAACAAAAATGTTTCCATGGTGTGTATTGTTGTTCATTTTCATCAAATAAATAAAATAAAACCCGGAATAAATCATTAAAGACAAGAAATGAGCATAAAAGATGCCTCAGCCCAAGGGTTAATGTTATTTTAAGAGCCCAAATTTCAAAAAATATTGCGAAAAACAACAATCTTCCATTTTAGAGTGAATGTTTGAGGTGTATAGAAGGCATTTATTTCATTTTTAGAAATTTTAATTTTTCACATTTTTCCATGAAAAGTGCCAATACCCCCCCCTTTCGGTCCTATGTGTAATTCTCACTTGACACAAATCAAACAAAAATGTTTCCATGGTGTGTATTGTTGTTCATTTTCATCAAATAAATAAAATAAAACCCGGAATAAATCATTAAAGACAAGAAATGAGCATAAAAGATGCCTCAGCCCAAGGGTTAATGTTATTTTAAGAGCCCAAATTTCAAAAAATATTGCGAAAAACAACAATCTTCCATTTTAGAGTGAATTTTTGAGGTGTATAGAAGGCATTTATTTTATTTTTAGAAATTTTAATTTTTTACATTTTTCCATGAAAAGTGCCAATACCCCCCCCTTTGGGTTCTAGGTGAAATTCTCACTCGACACCAATCAAACAAAAATGTTTCCATGGTGTGAATTGTTGTTCATTTTCATCAAATAAACAAAATAAAACCCAGAATAAATCATTAAAGACAAGAAAGGAGCATAAAAGATGCCTCAGCGCAAGTGTTAAAGTTAGTAATAGAGCCCAAATTTCAAAAAATATTGCAAAAAACAACAATCTTCCATTATAGAGTGAATGTTTGAGGTGTATAGAAGGCATTTATTTCATTTTTAGAAATTTTAATTTTTCACATTTTTCCATGAAAAGTGCCAATACCCCCCCCTTTCGGTCCTATGTGTAATTCTCACTTGACACAAATCAAACAAAAATGTTTCCATGGTGTGTATTGTTGTTCATTTTCATCAAATAAATAAAATAAAACCCGGAATAAATCATTAAAGACAAGAAATGAGCATAAAAGATGCCTCAGCCCAAGGGTTAATGTTATTTTAAGAGCCCAAATTTCAAAAAATATTGCGGAAAACAACAATCTTCCATTTTAGAGTGAATGTTTGAGGTGTATAGAAGGCATTTATTTCATTTTTAGAAATTTTAATTGTTCACATTTTTCCATGAAAAGTGCCATTCCCCCCCGCTTTGTGTCCTATGTGTAATTCTCACTTGACACAAATCAAACAAAAATGTTTCCATGGTGTGTATTGTTGTTCATTTTCATCAAATAAATAAAATAAAACCCGGAATAAATCATTAAAGACAAGAAATGAGCATAAAAGATGCCTCAGCCCAAGGGTTAATGTTATTTTAAGAGCCCAAATTTCAAAAAATATTGCGAAAAACAACAATCTTCCAGTTTAGAGTGAATGTTTGAGGTGTATAGAAGGCATTTATTTCATTTTTAGAAATTTTAATTGTTCACATTTTTCCATGAAAAGTGCCATTCCCCCCCCCTTTCGGTCCTATGTGTAATTCTCACTTGACACAAATCAAACAAAAATGTTTCCATGGTGTGTATTGTTGCTCATTTTCATCAAATAAATAAAATAAAACCCGGAATAAATCATTAAAGACAAGAAATGAGCATAAAAGATGCCTCAGCCCAAGGGTTAATGTTATTTTAAGAGCCCAAATTTCAAAAAATATTGCGAAAAACAACAATCTTCCATTTTAGAGTGAATGTTTGAGGTGTATAGAAGGCATTTATTTTATTTTTAGAAATTTTAATTTTTTACATTTTTCCATGAAAAGTGCCAATACCCCCCCCTTTGGGTTCTAGGTGAAATTCTCACTCGACACAAATCAAACAAAAATGTTTCCATGGTGTGTATTGTTGTTTATTTTCATCAAATAAATAAAATAAAACCCGGAATAAATCATTAAAGACAAGAAATGAGCATAAAAGATGCCTCAGCGCAAGTGTTAATGTTAGTAAAAGAGCCCAAATTTAAAAAAATATTGCAAAAAAGAACAATCTTCAATTATAGAGTGAATGTTTGAGGTGTATAGAAGGCATTTATTTTATTTTTAGAAATTTTAATTTTTTACATTTTTCCATGAAAAGTGCCAATACCCCTCCCTTTGGGTTCTAGGTGAAATTCTCACTCGACACAAATCAAACAAAAATGTTTCCATGGTGTGTATTGTTGTTTATTTTCATCAAATAAATAAAATAAAACCCGGAATAAATCATTAAAGACAAGAAATGAGCATAAAAGATGCCTCAGCTCAAGGGTTAATGTTATTTTAAGAGCCCAAATTTCAAAAAATATTGCGAAAAACAACAATCTTCCATTTTAGAGTGAATTTTTGAGGTGTATAGAAGGCATTTATTTTATTTTTAGAAATTTTAATTTTTTACATTTTTCCATGAAAAGTGCCAATACCCCCCCCTTTGGGTTCTAGGTGAAATTCTCACTCGACACAAATCAAACAAAAATGTTTCCATGGTGTGTATTGTTGTTTATTTTCATCAAATAAATAAAATAAAACCCGGAATAAATCATTAAAGACAAGAAATGAGCATAAAAGATGCCTCAGCCCAAGGGTTAATGTTATTTTAAGAGCCCAAATTTCAAAAAATATTGCGAAAAACAACAATCTTCCATTTTAGAGTGAATTTTTGAGGTGTATAGAAGGCATTTATTTTATTTTTAGAAATTTTAATTTTTTACATTTTTCCATGAAAAGTGCCAATACCCCCCCCTTTGGGTTCTAGGTGAAATTCTCACTCAACACCAATCAAACAAAAATGTTTCCATGGTGTGTATTGTTGTTCATTTTCATCAAATAAACAAAATAAAACCCAGAATAAATCATAAAAGACAAGAAAGGAGCATAAAAGATGCCTCAGCGCAAGTGTTAAAGTTAGTAATAGAGCCCAAATTTCAAAAAATATTGCAAAAAACAACAATCTTCCATTATAGAGTGAATGTTTGAGGTGTATAGAAGGCATTTATTTCATTTTTAGAAATTTTAATTTTTCACATTTTTCCATGAAAAGTGCCAATACCCCCCCCTTTGGGTTCTAGGTGAAATTCTCACTCGACACAAATCAAACAAAAATGTTTCCAAGGCGTGTATTGTTGTTCATTTTCATCAAATAAACAAAATAAAACCCAGAATAAATCATTAAAGACAGGAAATGAGCATAAAAGATGCCTGAGCGCAAGTGTTAATGCTAGTCAAAGAGCCCAAATTTCAAAAAATATTGCGAAAAACAACAATCTTCCATTATAGAGTGAATGTTTGAGGTGTATAGAAGGTATTTATTTCATTTTTGGAAATTTATTTTTTCACATTTTTCCATGAAAAGTGCCCTTTGGGTTCTAGGTGAAATTCTCAGTCGACACATATCAAACAAAAATGTTTCCATGGTGTGTATTGTTGTTCATTTTCATCAAATAAACAAAATAAAACCCAGAGTTAATCATTAAAGACAAGAAATGAGCATAAAAGATGCCTCAGCGCAAGTGTTAATATTAGTAAAAGAGGCCAAATTTCAAAAAATTTTGCGAAAAAGAACAATCTTCAATTATAGAGTGAATGTTTGAGGTGTATAGAAGGCATTTATTTCATTTTTTAAAATTTTAATTTTTCACATTTTTCCATGAAAAGTGCCAATACCAATCTCACTCGACACAAATCAAACAAAAATGTTTCCATGGTGTGTATTGTTGTTCAATTTCATCAAATAAACAAAATAAAACCCAGAATAAATCATTAAAGACAAGAAATGAGCATAAAAGATGCCTCAGCGCAAGTGTTAATGTTAGTAAAAGAGCCCAAATTTCAAAAAATATTGCGAAAAACAACAATCTTCCATTATAGAGTGAATGTTTGAGGTGTATAGAAGGCATTTATTTCATTTTTAGAAATTTTAATTTTTTCCATTTTTCCATGAAAAGTGCCAATACCCCCCCCTTTGGGTTCTAGGTGAAATTCTCACTCGACACAAATCAAACAAAAATGTTTCCAAGGCGTGTATTGTTGTTCATTTTCATCAAATAAACAAAATAAAACCCAGAATAAATCATTAAAGACAGGAAATGAGCATAAAAGATGCCTGAGCGCAAGTGTTAATGTTAGTCAAAGAGCCTAAATTTCAAAAAATATTGCGAAAAACAACAATCTTCCATTATAGAGTGAATTTTTTAGGTGTATAGAAGGTATTTATTTCATTTTTAGAAATTTTATTTTTTCACATTTTTCCATGAAAAGTGCCCTTTGGGTACTAGGTGAAATTCTCAGTCGACACATATCAAACAAAAATGTTTCCATGGTGTGTATTGTTGTTCATTTTCATCAAATAAACGAAATAAAGCCCAGATTTAATCATTAAAGACAAGAAATGAGCATAAAAGATGCCTCAGCGAGTGTGTTAATATTAGTAAAAGAGCCCAAATTTTAAAAAAATATTGCGAAAAACAACAATCTTCCATTATAGAGTGAATGTTTGAGGTGTATAGAAGGCATTTATTTCATTTTTAGAAATTTTAATTTTTCAAATTTTTCCATGAAAAGTGCCCATACCCCCCCCTTCGGGTTCTAGGGGAAATTCTCACTCGACACAATTCAAACAAAAATGTTTCCATGGTTTGTATTGTTGTTCATTTTCATCAAACAAAAAAAAAAACCCAGAGTTAATCATTAAAGACAAGAAATGAGCATAAAAGATGCCTCAGCGCAAGTGTTAATGTTAGTAAAAGAGCCCAAATTTCAAAAAATATTGCGAAAAACAACAATCTTCCATTATAGAGTAAATGTTTGAGGTGTATAGAAGGCATTTATTTCATTTTTAGAAATTTTAATTTTTCACATTTTTCCATGAAAAGTGCCAATACCCCTCTCTTTGGGTTCTAGCTGAAATTCTCACTCGACACAATTCAAACAACAATGTTTCCATGGTTTGTATTGTTGTTCATTTTCATCAAATAAACAAAATAAAACCCAGAGTTAATCATTAAAGACAAGAAATGAGCATAAAAGATGCCTCAGCGCAAGTGTAAATGTTGGTAAAAGAGCCCAAATTTCAAAAAATATTGCAAAAAAACAAAATCTTCCATTATAGAGTGAATGTTTGAGGTGTATAGAAGGCATTTATTTCATTTTTAGAAATTTTAATTTTTCACATTTTTCCATGAAAAGTGCAAATACCCCCCCTTTGGGTTCTACACGAAAATCACACTCGAAACATATCAAACAAAAATGTTTCCATGGTTTGTATTGTTGTTCCCTTTCATCAAATAAACAAAATAAAACCCAGAATAAATCATTAAAGACAAGAAATGAGCATAAAAGATGCCTCAGCGCAAGTGTTAATGTAAGTAAAAGAGCCCAAATTTCAAAAAATATTATGAAAAACAACAATCTTCCATTATAGAGTAAATGTTTGAGGTGTATAGAAGGCATTTATTTCATTTTTAGAAATTTTAATTTTTCAAATTTTTCCATGAAAAGTGCCAATACCCCCCCCCCCCTTAGGGTTCTACATGAAAATCACACTCGACACAAATCAAACAAAAATGTTTCCATGGTGTGTCTTGTTGTTCATTTTCATCAAATAAACAAAATAAAGCCCAAAATAAATCATTAAAGACAAGAAATGAGCATAAAAGATGCCTCAGCGCAAGTGTTAATGTTAGTAAAAGAGCCCAAATTTCAAAAAATATTGCGAAAAACAACAATCTTCCATTATAGAGTGAATGTTTGAGGTGTATAGAAGGCATTTATTTCATTTTTTGTAATTTTAATTTTTCACATTTTTCCATGAAAAGTGCCAATACCCCCCCCTTTGGGTTCTAGCTGAAATTCTCACTCGACACAATTCAAATAACAATGTTTCCATGGTGTGTATTGTTGTTCATTTTCATCAAATAAACAAAATAAAACCCAGAATAATCATTAAAGACAAGAAATGAGCATAAAAGATGCCTCAGCGCAAGTGTTAATGTTAGTAAAAGAGCCCAAATTTCAAAAAATATTGCGAAAAACAACAATCTTGCATTATAGAGTGAATGTTTGAAGTGTATAGAAGGCATTTATTTCATTTTTAGAAATTTTAATTTTTCACATTTTTCCATGAAAAGTGCCCATACCCCCCCTTTGGGTTCTAGGGGAATTTCTCATTCGACACAATTCAAACAAAAATGTTTCCATGAATTGTATTGTTGTTCATTTTCATCAAACAAAAAAAAAAAAACCCAGAGTTAATCATTAAAGACAAGAAATGAGCATAAAAGATGCCTCAGCGCAAGGGTTAATGTTAGTAAAAGAGCCCAAATTTCTCAAAATATTGCGAAAAACAACAATCTTCCATTATAGAGTGAATGTTTGAGGTGTATAGAAGGCATTTATTTCATTTTTAGAAATTTTAATTTTTCACATTTTTCCATGAAAAGTGCCAATACCCCTCCCTTTGGGTTCTAGGTGAAAATCTCACTCGACACAAATCAAACAAAAATGTTTCCATGGTGTGTATTGTTGTTCAATTTCATCAAATAAACAAAATAAAACCCAGAGTTAATCATTAAAGACAAGAAATGAGCATAAAAGATGCCTCAGCGAAAGTGTTAATGTTAGTAAAAGAGCCCAAATTTCTAAAAATATTGCGAAAAACAACAATCTACCATTATAGAGTGAATGTTTGAGGTGTATAGCAGGCATTTATTTCATTTTTAGAAATTTTAATTTTTCACATTGTTCCATGAAAAGTGCCAATACCCCCCTTTGGGTTCTAAGTGAAAATCTCACTCGACACAAATCAAACAAAAATGTTTCCATGGTGTGTATTGTTGTTCATTTTCATCAAATAAACAAAATAAAACCCAGAATAAATCATTAAAGACAGGAAATGAGCATAAAAGATGCCTCAGCGCAAGTGTTAATGTTAGTAAAAGAGCCCAAATTTCAAAAAATTTTGCGAAAAACAACAATCTTCCATTATAGAGTGAATGTTTGAGGTGTATAGAAGGCATTTATTTCATTTTTAGAAATTTTAATTTTTCACATTTTTCCATGAAAAGTGCCCTTTGGGTTCTAGGTGAAATTCTCACTCGACACAAATCAAACAAAAATGTTTCCATGGCGTGTATTGTTGTTCAATTTCATCAAATAAACAAAATAAAACCCAGAATAAATCATTAAAGACAAGAAATGAGCATAAAAGATGCCTCAGCCCAAGTGTTAATGTTAGGAAAAGAGCCCAAATTTCAAAAAATATTGCGAAAAACAACAATCTTCCATTATAGAGTGAATGTTTGAGGTGTATAGAAGGCATTTATTTCATTTTTAGAAATTTTAATTTTTCACATTTTTCCATGAAAAGTGCCAATACCCCTCCCTTTGGGTTCTAGGTGAAAATCTCACTTGACACAAATCAAACAAAAATGTTTCCATTGTGTGTATTGTTGTTCATTTTCTTTAAATAAACAAAATAAAACCCAGAGTTAATCATTAAAGACAGGAAATGAGCATAAAAGATGCCTAAGCGCAAGTTTTAATGTTAGTAAAAGAGCCCAAATTTCAAAAAATATTGCGAAAAAAAACAATCTTCCATTATAGAGTGAATGTTTGAGGTGTATAGAAGGCATTTATTTCATTTTTAGAAATTTTAATTTTTTACATTTTTCCATGAAAAGTGCCAATACCCCCCCCCCTTTGGGTTCTAGGTGAAATTCTCACTCGACACATATCAAACAAAAATGTTTCCATGGTGTGTATTGTTGTTCATTTTCATCAAATAAACAAAATAAAACCCAGAATAAATCATTAAAGACAAGAAATGAGCATAAAAGATACCTCAGCGCAAGTGTTAATGTTAGTAAAAGAGCCCAAATTTCTAAAAATATTGCGAAAAACAACAATCTTCCATTATAGAGTGAATGTTTGAGGTTTATAGAAGGCATTTATTTCATTTTTAGAAATTTTAATTTTTCACATTGTTCCATGAAAAGTGCCAATACCCCCCCCTTTGGGTTCTACACGAAAATCAACTCGACACAAATCAAACAAAAATGTTTCCATGGTGTGTCTTGTTGTTCATTTTCATCAAATAAACAAAATAAAACCCCGAATATATTATTAAACAAGAAATGAGCATAAAAGATGCCTCAGCGCAAGTGTTAATGTTAGTAAAAGAGCCCAAATTTCTAAAAATATTGCGAAAAACAACAATCTTCCATTATAGAGTGAATGTTTGAGGTGTATAGAAGGCATTTATATCATTTTTAGAAATTTTAATTTTTCACATTTTTCCATGAAAAGTGCCAATACCCCCCTTTGGGTTCTAAGTGAAAATCTCACTCGACACAAATCAAACAAAAATGTTTCCATGGTGTGTATTGTTGTTCATTTTCATCAAATAAACAAAATAAAACCCAGAATAAATCATTAAAGACAGGAAATGAGCTTAAAAGATGCCCCAGCGCAAGTGTTAATGTTAGTAAAAGAGCCCAAATTTCAAAAAATTTTGCGAAAAACAACAATCTTCCATTATAGAGTGAATGTTTGAGGTGTATAGAAGGCATTTATTTCATTTTTAGAAATTTTAATTTTTCACATTTTTCCATTAAAAGTGCCCATACCCCCCCCTTTGGGTTCTAGGGGAAATTCTCACTCGACACAATTCAAACAAAAATGTTTCCATGGTTTGTATTGTTGTTCATTTTCATCAAATAAACAAAATAAAACCCAGAATATATCATTAAACAAGAAATGAGCATAAAAGATGCCTCAGCGCAAGTGTTAATGTTAGTAAAAGAGCCCAAATTTCTAAAAATATTGCGAAAAACAACAATCTTACATTATAGAGTGAATGTTTGAGGTGTATAGAAGGCATTTATTTCATTTTTAGAAATTTAAATTTTTCACATTTTTCCATGAAAAGTGCCAATACCCCTCCCTTTGGGTTCTAGGTGAAATTCTCACTTGACACAAATCAAACAAAAATGTTTCCATGGTGTGTACTGTTGTTCATTTTCATCAAATAAACAAAATAAAACCCAGAATAAATCATTAAAGACAGGAAATGAGCATAAAAGATACCTCAGCGCAAGTGTTAATGTTAGTAAAAGAGCCCAAATTTCAAAAAATATTGCGAAAAACAACAATCTTCCATTATAGAGTGAATGTTTGAGGTGTATAGAAGGCATTTATTTCATTTTTAGAAATTTTAATTTTTCACATTGTTCCATGAAAAGTGCCAATACCCCCCCCTTTGGGTTCTACACGAAAATCACACTCGACACAAATCAAAGAAAAATGTTTCCATGGTGTGTCTTGTTGTTCATTTTCATCAAATAAACAAAATAAAACCCCGAATATATTATTAAACAAGAAATGAGCATAAAAGATGCCTCAGCGCAAGTGTTAATGTTAGTAAAAGAGCCCAAATTTCTAAAAATATTGCGAAAAACAACAATCTTCCATTATAGAGTGAATGTTTGAGGTGTATAGAAGGCATTTATATCATTTTTAGAAATTTTAATTTTTCACATTTTTCCATGAAAAGTGCCAATACCCCCCTTTGGGTTCTAAGTGAAAATCTCACTCGACACAAATCAAACAAAAATGTTTCCATGGTGTGTATTGTTGTTCATTTTCATCAAATAAACAAAATAAAACCCAGAATAAATCATTAAAGACAGGAAATGAGCATAAAAGATGCCCCAGCGCAAGTGTTAATGTTAGTAAAAGAGCCCAAATTTCAAAAAATTTTGCGAAAAACAACAATCTTCCATTATAGAGTGAATGTTTGAGGTGTATAGAAGGCATTTATTTCATTTTTAGAAATTTTAATTTTTCACATTTTTCCATGAAAAGTGCCCATACCCCCCCCTTTGGGTTCTAGGGGAAATTCTCACTCGACACAATTCAAACAAAAATGTTTCCATGGTTTGTATTGTTGTTCATTTTCATCAAATAAACAAAATAAAACCCAGAATATATCATTAAACAAGAAATGAGCATAAAAGATGCCTCAGCGCAAGTGTTAATGTTAGTAAAAGAGCCCAAATTTCTAAAAATATTGCGAAAAACAACAATCTTACATTATAGAGTGAATGTTTGAGGTGTATAGAAGGCATTTATTTCATTTTTAGAAATTTTAATTTTTCACATTGTTCCATGAAAAGTGCCAAAACCCCCCCCTTTGGGTTCTACACGAAAATCACACTCGACACAAATCAAAGAAAAATGTTTCCATGGTGTGTCTTGTTGTTCATTTTCATCAAATAAACAAAATAAAACCCCGAATATATTATTAAACAAGAAATGAGCATAAAAGATGCCTCAGCGCAAGTGTTAATGTTAGTAAAAGAGCCCAAATTTCTAAAAATATTGCGAAAAACAACAATCTTCCATTATAGAGTGAATGTTTGAGGTGTATAGAAGGCATTTATATCATTTTTAGAAATTTTAATTTTTCACATTTTTCCATGAAAAGTGCCAATACCCCCCTTTGGGTTCTAAGTGAAAATCTCACTCCACACAAATCAAACAAAAATGTTTCCATGGTGTGTATTGTTGTTCATTTTCATCAAATAAACAAAATAAAACCCAGAATAAATCATTAAAGACAGGAAATGAGCATAAAAGATGCCCCAGCGCAAGTGTTAATGTTAGTAAAAGAGCCCAAATTTCAAAAAATTTTGCGAAAAACAACAATCTTCCATTATAGAGTGAATGTTTGAGGTGTATAGAAGGCATTTATTTCATTTTTAGAAATTTTAATTTTTCACATTTTTCCATGAAAAGTGCCCATACCCCCCCCTTTGGGTTCTTGGGGAAATTCTCACTCGACACAAATCAAACAAAAATGTTTCCATGGTTTGTATTGTTGTTCATTTTCATCAAATAAACAAAATAAAACCCAGAATATATCATTAAACAAGAAATGAGCATAAAAGATGCCTCAGCGCAAGTGTTAATGTTAGTAAAAGAGCCCAAATTTCTAAAAATATTGCGAAAAACAACAATCTTCCATTATAGAGTGAATGTTTGAGGTGTATAGAAGGCATTTATTTCATTTTTAGAAATTTTAATTTTTCACATTTTTCCATGAAAAGTGCCAATACCCCTCCCTTTGGGTTCTAGGTGAAATTCTCACTTGACACAAATCAAACAAAAATGTTTCACTGGTGTGTACTGTTGTTCATTTTCATCAAATAAACAAAATAAAACCCAGAATAAATCATTAAAGACAGGAAATGAGCATAAAAGATACCTCAGCGCAAGTGTTAATGTTAGTAAAAGAGCCCAAATTTCAAAAAATATTGCGAAAAACAACAATCTTCCATTATAGAGTGAATGTTTGAGGTGTATAGAAGGCATTTATTTCATTTTTAGAAATTTTAATTTTTCACATTGTTCCATGAAAAGTGCCAATACCCCCCCCTTTGGGTTCTACACGAAAATCACACTCGACACAAATCAAACAAAAATGTTTCCATGGTGTGTCTTGTTGTTCATTTTCATCAAATAAACAAAATAAAACCCAGAATATATCATTAAACAAGAAATGAGCATAAAAGATGCCTCAGCGCAAGTGTTAATGTTAGTAAAAGAGCCCAAATTTCAAAAAATATTGCGAAAAACAACAATCTTGCATTATAGAGTGAATGTTTGAAGGGTATAGAAGGCATTTATTTCATTTTTAGAAATTTTAATTTTTCACATTTTTCCATGAAAAGTGCCAATAACCCCCCCCTTTGGGTTCTAGGTGAAATTCTCACTCGACACAAATCAAACAAAAATGTTTCCATGGTGTGTATTGTTGTTCATTTTCATCAAATAAACAAAATAAAACCCAGAATAAATCATTAAAGACAAGAAATGAGCATAAAAGATACCTCAGCGCAAGTGTTAATGTTTGTAAAAGCGCCCAAATTTCTAAAAATATTGCGAAAAACAACAATCTTCCATTATAGAGTGAATGTTTGAGGTGTATAGCAGGCATTTATTTCATTTTTAGAAATTTTAATTTTTCACATTGTTCCATGAAAAGTGCCAATACCCCCCTTTGGGTTCTAAGTGAAAATCTCACTCGACACAAATCAAACAAAAATGTTTCCATGGTGTGTATTGTTGTTCATTTTCATCAAATAAACAAAATAAAACCCAGAATAAATCATTAAAGACAGGAAATGAGCATAAAAGATGCCTCAGCGCAAGTGTTAATGTTAGTAAAAGAGCCCAAATTTCAAAAAATTTTGCGAAAAACAACAATCTTCCATTATAGAGTGAATGTTTGAGGTGTATAGAAGGCATTTATTTCATTTTTAGAAATTTAAATTTTTCACATTTTTCCATGAAAAGTGCCCTTTGGGTTCTAGGTGAAATTCTCACTCGACACAAATCAAACAAAAATGTTTCCATGGCGTGTATTGTTGTTCAATTTCATCAAATAAACAAAATAAAACCCAGAATAAATCATTAAAGGCAAGAAATGAGCATAAAAGATGCCCCAGCCCAAGTGTTAATGTTAGTAAAAGAGCCCAAATTTCAAAAAATATTGCGAAAAAACACAATCTTCCATTATAGAGTGAATGTTTGAGGTGTATAGAAGGCATTTATTTCATTTTTAGAAATTTTAATTTTTCACATTTTTCCATGAAAAGTGCCAATACCCCTCCCTTTGGGTTCTAGGTGAAAATCTCACTTGACACAAATCAAACAAAAATGTTTCCATTGTGTGTATTGTTGTTCATTTTCTTTAAATAAACAAAATAAAACCCAGAGTTAATCATTAAAGACAGGAAATGAGCACAAAAGATGCCTAAGCGCAAGTTTTAATGTTAGTAAAAGAGCCCAAATTTCAAAAAATATTGCGAAAAAAAACAATCTTCCATTATAGAGTGAATGTTTGAGGTGTATAGAAGGCATTTATTTCATTTTTAGAAATTTTAATTTTTCACATTTTTCCATGAAAAGTGCCAATACCCCCCCCTTTGGGTTCTAGGTGAAATTCTCACTCGACACAAATCAAACAAAAATGTTTCAATGGTGTGTATTGTTGTTCATTTTCATCAAATAAACAAAATAAAACCCAGAATAAATCATTAAAGACAAGAAATGAGCATAAAAGATACCTCAGCGCAAGTGTTAATGTTAGTAAAAGAGCCCAAATTTCTAAAAATATTGCGAAAAACAACAATCTTCCATTATAGAGTGAATGTTTGAGGTTTATAGAAGGCATTTATTTCATTTTTAGAAATTTTAATTTTTCACATTGTTCCATGAAAAGTGCCAATACCCCCCCCTTTGGGTTCTACACGAAAATCACACTCGACACAAATCAAACAAAAATGTTTCCATGGTGTGTCTTGTTGTTCATTTTCATCAAATAAACAAAATAAAACCCCGAATATATTATTAAACAAGAAATGAGCATCAAAGATGCCTCAGCGCAAGTGTTAATGTTAGTAAAAGAGCCCAAATTTCAAAAAATATTGCGAAAAACAACAATCTTGCATTATAGAGTGAATGTTTGAAGGGTATAGAAGGCATTTATTTCATTTTTAGAAATTTTAATTTTTCACATTTTTCCATGAAAAGTGCCAATAACCCCCCCCTTTGGGTTCTAGGTGAAATTCTCACTCGACACAAATCAAACAAAAATGTTTCCATGGTGTGTATTGTTGTTCATTTTCATCAAATAAACAAAATAAAACCCAGAATAAATCATTAAAGACAAGAAATGAGCATAAAAGATACCTCAGCGCAAGTGTTAATGTTTGTAAAAGCGCCCAAATTTCTAAAAATATTGCGAAAAACAACAATCTTCCATTATAGAGTGAATGTTTGAGGTGTATAGCAGGCATTTATTTCATTTTTAGAAATTTTAATTTTTCACATTGTTCCATGAAAAGTGCCAATACCCCCCTTTGGGTTCTAAGTGAAAATCTCACTCGACACAAATCAAACAAAAATGTTTCCATGGTGTGTATTGTTGTTCATTTTCATCAAATAAACAAAATAAAACCCAGAATAAATCATTAAAGACAGGAAATGAGCATAAAAGATGCCCCAGCGCAAGTGTTAATGTTAGTAAAAGAGCCCAAATTTCAAAAAATTTTGCGAAAAACAACAATCTTCCATTATAGAGTGAATGTTTGAGGTGTATAGAAGGCATTTATTTCATTTTTAGAAATTTTAATTTTTCACATTTTTCCATGAAAAGTGCCCATACCCCCCCCTTTGGGTTCTAGGGGAAATTCTCACTCGACACAATTCAAACAAAAATGTTTCCATGGTTTGTATTGTTGTTCATTTTCATCAAATAAACAAAATAAAACCCAGAATATATCATTAAACAAGAAATGAGCATATAAGATGCCTCAGCGCAAGTGTTAATGTTAGTAAAAGAGCCCAAATTTCTAAAAATATTGCGAAAAACAACAATCTTACATTATAGAGTGAATGTTTGAGGTGTATAGAAGGCATTTATTTCATTTTTAGAAATTTTAATTTTTCACATTGTTCCATGAAAAGTGCCAAAACCCCCCCCTTGGGTTCTACACGAAAATCACACTCGACACAAATCAAAGAAAAATGTTTCCATGGTGTGTCTTGTTGTTCATTTTCATCAAATAAACAAAATAAAACCCCGAATATATTATTAAACAAGAAATGAGCATAAAAGATGCCTCAGCGCAAGTGTTAATGTTAGTAAAAGAGCCCAAATTTCTAAAAATATTGCGAAAAACAACAATCTTCAATTATAGAGTGAATGTTTGAGGTGTATAGAAGGCATTTATATCATTTTTAGAAATTTTAATTTTTCACATTTTTCCATGAAAAGTGCCAATACCCCCCTTTGGGTTCTAAGTGAAAATCTCACTCGACACAAATCTAACAAAAATGTTTCCATGGTGTGTATTGTTGTTCATTTTCATCAAATAAACAAAATAAAACCCAGAATAAATCATTAAAGACAGGAAATGAGCATAAAAGATGCCCCAGCGCAAGTGTTAATGTTAGTAAAAGAGCCCAAATTTCAAAAAATTTTGCGAAAAACAACAATCTTCCATTATAGAGTGAATGTTTGAGGTGTATAGAAGGCATTTATTTCATTTTTAGAAATTTTAATTTTTCACATTTTTCCATGAAAAGTGCCCATACCCCCCCCTTTGGGTTCTTGGGGAAATTCTCACTCGACACAAATCAAACAAAAATGTTTCCATGGTTTGTATTGTTGTTCATTTTCATCAAATAAACAAAATAAAACCCAGAATATATCATTAAACAAGAAATGAGCATAAAAGATGCCTCAGCGCAAGTGTTAATGTTAGTAAAAGAGCCCAAATTTCTAAAAATATTGCGAAAAACAACAATCTTCCATTATAGGGTGAATGTTTGAGGTGTATAGAAGGCATTTATTTCATTTTTAGAAATTTTAATTTTTCACATTTTTCCATGAAAAGTTCCAATAACCCCCCCCTTTGGGTTCTAGGTGAAATTCTCACTCGACACAAATCAAACAAAAATGTTTCCATGGTGTGTATTGTTGTTCATTTTCATCAAATAAACAAAATAAAACCCAGAATAAATCATTAAAGACAAGAAATGAGCATAAAAGATACCTCAGCGCAAGTGTTAATGTTTGTAAAAGCGCCCAAATTTCTAAAAATATTGCGAAAAACAACAATCTTCCATTATAGAGTGAATGTTTGAGGTGTATAGCAGGCATTTATTTCATTTTTAGAAATTTTAATTTTTCACATTGTTCCATGAAAAGTGCCAATACCCCCCTTTGGGTTCTAAGTGAAAATCTCACTCGACACAAATCAAACAAAAATGTTTCCATGGTGTGTATTGTTGTTCATTTTCATCAAATAAACAAAATAAAACCCAGAATAAATCATTAAAGACAGGAAATGAGCATAAAAGATGCCTCAGCGCAAGTGTTAATGTTAGTAAAAGAGCCCAAATTTCAAAAAATTTTGCGAAAAACAACAATCTTCCATTATAGAGTGAATGTTTGAGGTGTATAGAAGGCATTTATTTCATTTTTAGAAATTTAAATTTTTCACATTTTTCCATGAAAAGTGCCCTTTGGGTTCTAGGTGAAATTCTCACTCGACACAAATCAAACAAAAATGTTTCCATGGCGTGTATTGTTGTTCAATTTCATCAAATAAACAAAATAAAACCCAGAATAAATCATTAAAGGCAAGAAATGAGCATAAAAGATGCCCCAGCCCAAGTGTTAATGTTAGTAAAAGAGCCCAAATTTCAAAAAATATTGCGAAAAAACACAATCTTCCATTATAGAGTGAATGTTTGAGGTGTATAGAAGGCATTTATTTCATTTTTAGAAATTTTAATTTTTCACATTTTTCCATGAAAAGTGCCAATACCCCTCCCTTTGGGTTCTAGGTGAAAATCTCACTTGACACAAATCAAACAAAAATGTTTCCATTGTGTGTATTGTTGTTCATTTTCTTTAAATAAACAAAATAAAACCCAGAGTTAATCATTAAAGACAGGAAATGAGCACAAAAGATGCCTAAGCGCAAGTTTTAATGTTAGTAAAAGAGCCCAAATTTCAAAAAATATTGCGAAAAAAAACAATCTTCCATTATAGAGTGAATGTTTGAGGTGTATAGAAGGCATTTATTTCATTTTTAGAAATTTTAATTTTTCACATTTTTCCATGAAAAGTGCCAATACCCCCCCCTTTGGGTTCTAGGTGAAATTCTCACTCGACACAAATCAAACAAAAATGTTTCAATGGTGTGTATTGTTGTTCATTTTCATCAAATAAACAAAATAAAACCCAGAATAAATCATTAAAGACAAGAAATGAGCATAAAAGATACCTCAGCGCAAGTGTTAATGTTAGTAAAAGAGCCCAAATTTCTAAAAATATTGCGAAAAACAACAATCTTCCATTATAGAGTGAATGTTTGAGGTTTATAGAAGGCATTTATTTCATTTTTAGAAATTTTAATTTTTCACATTGTTCCATGAAAAGTGCCAATACCCCCCCCTTTGGGTTCTACACGAAAATCACACTCGACACAAATCAAACAAAAATGTTTCCATGGTGTGTCTTGTTGTTCATTTTCATCAAATAAACAAAATAAAACCCCGAATATATTATTAAACAAGAAATGAGCATCAAAGATGCCTCAGCGCAAGTGTTAATGTTAGTAAAAGAGCCCAAATTTCAAAAAATATTGCGAAAAACAACAATCTTGCATTATAGAGTGAATGTTTGAAGGGTATAGAAGGCATTTATTTCATTTTTAGAAATTTTAATTTTTCACATTTTTCCATGAAAAGTGCCCTTTGGGTTCTAGGTGAAATTCTCACTCGACACAAATCAAACAAAAATGTTTCCATGGCGTGTATTGTTGTTCAATTTCATCAAATAAACAAAATAAAACCCAGAATAAATCATTAAAGGCAAGAAATGAGCATAAAAGATGCCCCAGCCCAAGTGTTTATGTTAGTAAAAGAGCCCAAATTTCAAAAAATATTGCGAAAAAACACAATCTTCCATTATAGAGTGAATGTTTGAGGTGTATAGAAGGCATTTATTTCATTTTTAGAAATTTTAATTTTTCACATTTTTCCATGAAAAGTGCCAATACCCCTCCCTTTGGGTTCTAGGTGAAAATCTCACTTGACACAAATCAAACAAAAATGTTTCCATTGTGTGTATTGTTGTTCATTTTCTTTAAATAAACAAAATAAAACCCAGAGTTAATCATTAAAGACAGGAAATGAGCACAAAAGATGCCTAAGCGCAAGTTTTAATGTTAGTAAAAGAGCCCAAATTTCAAAAAATATTGCGAAAAAAAACAATCTTCCATTATAGAGTGAATGTTTGAGGTGTATAGAAGGCATTTATTTCATTTTTAGAAATTTTAATTTTTTACATTTTTCCATGAAAAGTGCCAATACCCCCCCCTTTGGGTTCTAGGTGAAATTCTCACTCGACACAAATCAAACAAAAATGTTTCCATGGTGTGTATTGTTGTTCATTTTCATCAAATAAACAAAATAAAACCCAGAATAAATCATTAAAGACAAGAAATGAGCATAAAAGATACCTCAGCGCAAGTGTTAATGTTAGTAAAAGAGCCCAAATTTCTAAAAATATTGCGAAAAACAACAATCTTCCATTATAGAGTGAATGTTTGAGGTTTATAGAAGGCATTTATTTCATTTTTAGAAATTTTAATTTTTCACATTGTTCCATGAAAAGTGCCAATACCCCCCCCTTTGGGTTCTACACGAAAATCAAACTCGACACAAATCAAACAAAAATGTTTCCATGGTGTGTCTTGTTGTTCATTTTCATCAAATAAACAAAATAAAACCCCGAATATATTATTAAACAAGAAATGAGCATCAAAGATGCCTCAGCGCAAGTGTTAATGTTAGTAAAAGAGCCCAAATTTCTAAAAATATTGCGAAATACAACAATCTTCCATTATAGGGTGAATGTTTGAGGTGTATAGAAGGCATTTATTTCATTTTTAGAAATTTTAATTTTTCACATTTTTCCATGAAAAGTGCCAATACCCCCCTTTGGGTTCTAAGTGAAAATCTCACTCGACACAAATCAAACAAAAATGTTTCCATGGTGTGTATTGTTGTTCATTTTCATCAAATAAACAAAATAAAACCCAGAATAAATCATTAAAGACAGGAAATGAGCATAAAAGATGCCTCAGCGCAAGTGTTAATGTTAGTAAAAGAGCCCAAATTTCAAAAAATTTTGCGAAAAACAACAATCTTCCATTATAGAGTGAATGTTTGAGGTGTATAGAAGGCATTTATTTTTTTCACATTTTTCCATGAAAAGTGCCAATACCCCTCCCTTTGGTTTCTAGGTGAAATTCTCACTTGACACAAATAAAACAAAAATGTTTCCATGGTGTGTACTGTTGTTCATTTTCATCAAATAAACAAAATAAAACCCAGAATAAATCATTAAAGACAGGAAATGAGCATAAAAGATACCTCAGCGCAAGTGTTAATGTTAGTAAAAGAGCCCAAATTTCAAAAAATATTGCGAAAAACAACAATCTTCCATTATAGAGTGAATGTTTGAGGTGTATAGAAGGCATTTATTTCATTTTTAGAAATTTTAATTTTTCACATTGTTCCATGAAAAGTGCCAATACCCCCCCCTTTGGGTTCTACACGAAAATCACACTCGACACAAATCAAACAAAAATGTTTCCATGGTGTGTCTTGTTGTTCATTTTCATCAAATAAACAAAATAAAACCCAGAATATATCATTAAACAAGAAATGAGCATAAAAGATGCCTCAGCGCAAGTGTTAATGTTAGTAAAAGAGCCCAAATTTCTAAAAATATTGCGAAAAACAAATATCTTACATTATAGAGTGAATGTTTGAGGTGTATAGAAGGCATTTATTTCATTTTTAGAAATTTTAATTTTTCTCATTTTTCCATGAAAAGTGCCAATAACCCCCCCATTGGGTTCTAGGTGAAATTCTCACTCGGCACAAATCAAACAACAATGTTTCCATGGTGTGTTTTTTGTTCATTTTCATCAAATAAACAAAATAAAACCCAGAGTTAATCATTAAAGACAAGAAATGAGCATAAAAGATGCCTCAGCGCAGGTGTTAATGTTAGTCAAAGATCCCAAATTTTAAAAAAATATTGCGAAAAACAACAATCTTCCATTATAGAGTGAATGTTTGAGGTGTATAGAAGGCATTTAGTTCATTTTTAGAAATTTTAATTTTTCACATTTTTCCATGAAAAGTGCCCATACCCCCCCCTTTGGGTTCTAGGGGAAATTCTCACGCGACACAATTCAAAAAAAATTGTTTCCATGGTTTGTATTTTTGTTCATTTTCATCAAACTAAAAAAAAAACCCAGAGTTAATCATTAAAGACAAGAAATGAGCATAAAAGATGCCTCAGCGCAAGTGTTAATGTTAGTAAAAGAGCCCAAATTTCAAAAAATATTGCGAAAAACAACAATCTTCCATTATAGAGTAAATGTTTGATGTGTATAGAAGGCATTTATTTCATTTTTAGAAATTTTAATTTTTCACATTTTTCCATGAAAAGTGCCCATACCCCCCCCTTTGGGTTCTAGGGGAAATTCTCACTCGACACAATTCAAACAAAAATGTTTCCATGGTTTGTATTGTTGTTCATTTTCATCAAATAAACAAAATAAAACCCAGAATATATCATTAAACAAGAAATGAGCATAAAAGATGCCTCAGCGCAAGTGTTAATTATAGTAAAAGAGCCCAAATTTCTAAAAATATTGCGAAAAACAACAATCTTACATTATAGAGTGAATGTTTGAGGTGTATAGAAGGCATTTATTTCATTTTTAGAAATTTAAATTTTTCACATTTTTCCATGAAAAGTGCCAATACCCCTCCCTTTGGGTTCTAGGTGAAATTCTCACTTGACACAAATCAAACAAAAATGTTTCCATGGTGTGTACTGTTGTTCATTTTCATCAAATAAACAAAATAAAACCCAGAATAAATCATTAAAGACAGGAAATGAGCATAAAAGATACCTCAGCGCAAGTGTTAATGTTAGTAAAAGAGCCCAAATTTCAAAAAATATTGCGAAAAACAACAATCTTCCATTTTAGAGTGAATGTTTGAGGTGTATAGAAGGCATTTATTTCATTTTTAGAAATTTTAATTTATTACATTTTTCCATGAAAAGTGCCAATACCCCCCCCTTTGGGTTCTAGGGGAAATTCTCACTCGACACAAATCAAACAAAAATGTTTCCATGGTGTGTATTGTTGTTCATTTTCATCAAATAAATAAAATAACACCCAGAGTTAACCATTAAAGACAAGAAATGAGCATAAAAGATGCCTCAGCGCAAGTGTTAATGTTAGTAAAAGAGCCCAAATTTCTAAAAATATTGCGAAAAACAAATATCTTACATTATAGAGTGAATGTTTGAGGTGTATAGAAGGCATTTATTTCATTTTTAGAAATTTTAATTTTTCTCATTTTTCCATGAAAAGTGCCAATAACCCCCCCATTGGGTTCTAGGTGAAATTCTCACTCGGCACAAATCAAACAACAATGTTTCCATGGTGTGTTTTTTTGTTCATTTTCATCAAATAAACAAAATAAAACCCAGAGTTAATCATTAAAGACAAGAAATGAGCATAAAAGATGCCTCAGCGCAGGTGTTAATGTTAGTCAAAGATCCCAAATTTTAAAAAAATATTGCGAAAAACAACAATCTTCCATTATAGAGTGAATGTTTGAGGTGTATAGAAGGCATTTATTTCATTTTTAGAAATTTTAATTTTTCACATTTTTCCATGAAAAGTGCCCATACCCCCCTCTTTGGGTTCTAGGGGAAATTCTCACGCGACACAATTCAAAAAAAAATGTTTCCATGGTTTGTATTTTTGTTCATTTTCATCAAACTAAAAAAAAAAACCCAGAGTTAATCATTAAAGACAAGAAATGAGCATAAAAGATGCCTCAGCGCAAGTGTTAATGTTAGTAAAAGAGCCCAAATTTCAAAAAATATTGCGAAAAACAACAATCTTCCATTATAGAGTAAATGTTTGATGTGTATAGAAGGCATTTATTTCATTTTTAGAAATTTTAATTTTTCACATTTTTCCATGAAAAGTGCAAATACCCCCCGCTTTGGGTTCTACATGAAAATCACACTCGACACAATTCAAACAAAAATGTTTCCATGGTTTGTATTGTTGTTCATTTTCATCAAATAAACAAAATAAAACCCAGAGTTAATCATTAAAGACAAGAAATGAGCATAAAAGATGCCTCAGCGCAAGTGTTAATGTTGGTAAAAGAGCCCAAATTTCAAAAAATATTGCAAAAAACAAAATCTTCCATTATAGAGTGAATATTTGAGGTGTATAGAAGGAATTTATTTCATTTTTAGAAATTTTAATTTTTCACATTTTTCCATGAAAAGTGCAAATACCCCCCCTTTGGGTTCTACACGAAAATCACACTCAAAACAAATCAAACAAAAATGTTTCCATGGTTTGTATTGTTGTTCATTTTCATCAAATAAACAAAATAAAACCCAGAATAAATCATTAAAGACAGGAAATGAGCATAAAAGATGCCTCAGCGCAAGTGTTAATGTTAGTAAAAGAGCCCAAATTTCAAAAAATATTGCGAAAAACAACAATCTTCCATTATAGAGTAAATGTTTGAGGTGTATAGAAGGCATTTATTTCATTTTTAGAAATTTTAATTTTTCACATTTTTCCATGAAAAGTGCCAAGAACCCTTTTGGGTTCTACATGAAAATCTCACTCGACACAAATCAAACAAAAATGTTTCCATGGTGTGTCTTGTTGTTCATTTTCATCAAATAAACAAAATAAAACCCAGAATATATCATTAAACAAGAAATGAGCATAAAAGATGCCTCAGCGCAAGTGTTAATGTTAGTAAAAGAGCCCAAATTTCTAAAAATATTGCGAAAAACAAATATCTTACATTATAGAGTGAATGTTTGAGGTGTATAGAAGGCATTTATTTCATTTTTAGAAATTTTAATTTTTCTCATTTTTCCATGAAAAGTGCCAATAACCCCCCCATTGGGTTCTAGGTGAAATTCTCACTCGGCACAAATCAAACAACAATGTTTCCATGGTGTGTTTTTTTGTTCATTTTCATCAAATAAACAAAATAAAACCCAGAGTTAATCATTAAAGACAAGAAATGAGCATAAAAGATGCCTCAGCGCAGGTGTTAATGTTAGTCAAAGATCCCAAATTTTAAAAAAATATTGCGAAAAACAACAATCTTCCATTATAGAGTGAATGTTTGAGGTGTATAGAAGGCATTTAGTTCATTTTTAGAAATTTTAATTTTTCACATTTTTCCATGAAAAGTGCCCATACCCCCCCCTTTGGGTTCTAGGGGAAATTCTCACGCGACACAATTCAAAAAAAATTGTTTCCATGGTTTGTATTTTTGTTCATTTTCATCAAACTAAAAAAAAAAACCCAGAGTTAATCATTAAAGACAAGAAATGAGCATAAAAGATGCCTCAGCGCAAGTGTTAATGTTAGTAAAAGAGCCCAAATTTCAAAAAATATTGCGAAAAACAACAATCTTCCATTATAGAGTGAATGTTTGAGGTGTATAGAAGGCATTTATTTCATTTTTAGAAATTTAAATTTTTCACATTTTTCCATGAAAAGTGCCAATACCCCTCCCTTTGGGTTCTAGGTGAAATTCTCACTTGACACAAATCAAACAAAAATGTTTCCATGGTGTGTACTGTTGTTCATTTTCATCAAATAAACAAAATAAAACCCAGAATAAATCATTAAAGACAGGAAATGAGCATAAAAGATACCTCAGCGCAAGTGTTAATGTTAGTAAAAGAGCCCAAATTTCAAAAAATATTGCGAAAAACAACAATCTTCCATTTTAGAGTGAATGTTTGAGGTGTATAGAAGGCATTTATTTCATTTTTAGAAATTTTAATTTATTACATTTTTCCATGAAAAGTGCCAATACCCCCCCCTTTGGGTTCTAGGGGAAATTCTCACTCGACACAAATCAAACAAAAATGTTTCCATGGTGTGTATTGTTGTTCATTTTCATCAAATAAATAAAATAACACCCAGAGTTAACCATTAAAGACAAGAAATGAGCATAAAAGATGCCTCAGCGCAAGTGTTAATGTTAGTAAAAGAGCCCAAATTTCTAAAAATATTGCGAAAAACAAATATCTTACATTATAGAGTGAATGTTTGAGGTGTATAGAAGGCATTTATTTCATTTTTAGAAATTTTAATTTTTCTCATTTTTCCATGAAAAGTGCCAATAACCCCCCCATTGGGTTCTAGGTGAAATTCTCACTCGGCACAAATCAAACAACAATGTTTCCATGGTGTGTTTTTTTGTTCATTTTCATCAAATAAACAAAATAAAACCCAGAGTTAATCATTAAAGACAAGAAATGAGCATAAAAGATGCCTCAGCGCAGGTGTTAATGTTAGTCAAAGATCCCAAATTTTAAAAAAATATTGCGAAAAACAACAATCTTCCATTATAGAGTGAATGTTTGAGGTGTATAGAAGGCATTTATTTCATTTTTAGAAATTTTAATTTTTCACATTTTTCCATGAAAAGTGCCCATACCCCCCTCTTTGGGTTCTAGGGGAAATTCTCACGCGACACAATTCAAAAAAAAATGTTTCCATGGTTTTTATTTTTGTTCATTTTCATCAAACTAAAAAAAAAAACCCAGAGTTAATCATTAAAGACAAGAAATGAGCATAAAAGATGCCTCAGCGCAAGTGTTAATGTTAGTAAAAGAGCCCAAATTTCAAAAAATATTGCGAAAAACAACAATCTTCCATTATAGAGTAAATGTTTGATGTGTATAGAAGGCATTTATTTCATTTTTAGAAATTTTAATTTTTCACATTTTTCCATGAAAAGTGCAAATACCCCCCGCTTTGGGTTCTACATGAAAATCACACTCGACACAATTCAAACAAAAATGTTTCCATGGTTTGTATTGTTGTTCATTTTCATCAAATAAACAAAATAAAACCCAGAGTTAATCATTAAAGACAAGAAATGAGCATAAAAGATGCCTCAGCGCAAGTGTTAATGTTGGTAAAAGAGCCCAAATTTCAAAAAATATTGCAAAAAACAAAATCTTCCATTATAGAGTGAATATTTGAGGTGTATAGAAGGAATTTATTTCATTTTTAGAAATTTTAATTTTTCACATTTTTCCATGAAAAGTGCAAATACCCCCCCTTTGGGTTCTACACGAAAATCACACTCAAAACAAATCAAACAAAAATGTTTCCATGGTTTGTATTGTTGTTCATTTTCATCAAATAAACAAAATAAAACCCAGAATAAATCATTAAAGACAGGAAATGAGCATAAAAGATGCCTCAGCGCAAGTGTTAATGTTAGTAAAAGAGCCCAAATTTCAAAAAATATTGCGAAAAACAACAATCTTCCATTATAGAGTAAATGTTTGAGGTGTATAGAAGGCATTTATTTCATTTTTAGAAATTTTAATTTTTCACATTTTTCCATGAAAAGTGCCAAGAACCCTTTTGGGTTCTACATGAAAATCTCACTCGACACAAATCAAACAAAAATGTTTCCATGGTGTGTCTTGTTGTTCATTTTCATCAAATAAACAAAATAAAACCCAGAATATATCATTAAACAAGAAATGAGCATAAAAGATGCCTCAGCGCAAGTGTTAATGTTAGTAAAAGAGCCCAAATTTCTAAAAATATTGCGAAAAACAAATATCTTACATTATAGAGTGAATGTTTGAGGTGTATAGAAGGCATTTATTTCATTTTTAGAAATTTTAATTTTTCTCATTTTTCCATGAAAAGTGCCAATAACCCCCCCATTGGGTTCTAGGTGAAATTCTCACTCGGCACAAATCAAACAACAATGTTTCCATGGTGTGTTTTTTTGTTCATTTTCATCAAATAAACAAAATAAAACCCAGAGTTAATCATTAAAGACAAGAAATGAGCATAAAAGATGCCTCAGCGCAGGTGTTAATGTTAGTCAAAGATCCCAAATTTTAAAAAAATATTGCGAAAAACAACAATCTTCCATTATAGAGTGAATGTTTGAGGTGTATAGAAGGCATTTAGTTCATTTTTAGAAATTTTAATTTTTCACATTTTTCCATGAAAAGTGCCCATACCCCCCCCTTTGGGTTCTAGGGGAAATTCTCACGCGACACAATTCAAAAAAAATTGTTTCCATGGTTTGTATTTTTGTTCATTTTCATCAAACTAAAAAAAAAAACCCAGAGTTAATCATTAAAGACAAGAAATGAGCATAAAAGATGCCTCAGCGCAAGTGTTAATGTTAGTAAAAGAGCCCAAATTTCAAAAAATATTGCGAAAAACAACAATCTTCCATTATAGAGTGAATGTTTGAGGTGTATAGAAGGCATTTATTTCATTTTTAGAAATTTAAATTTTTCACATTTTTCCATGAAAAGTGCCAATACCCCTCCCTTTGGGTTCTAGGTGAAATTCTCACTTGACACAAATCAAACAAAAATGTTTCCATGGTGTGTACTGTTGTTCATTTTCATCAAATAAACAAAATAAAACCCAGAATAAATCATTAAAGACAGGAAATGAGCATAAAAGATACCTCAGCGCAAGTGTTAATGTTAGTAAAAGAGCCCAAATTTCAAAAAATATTGCGAAAAACAACAATCTTCCATTTTAGAGTGAATGTTTGAGGTGTATAGAAGGCATTTATTTCATTTTTAGAAATTTTAATTTATTACATTTTTCCATGAAAAGTGCCAATACCCCCCCCTTTGGGTTCTAGGGGAAATTCTCACTCGACACAAATCAAACAAAAATGTTTCCATGGTGTGTATTGTTGTTCATTTTCATCAAATAAATAAAATAACACCCAGAGTTAACCATTAAAGACAAGAAATGAGCATAAAAGATGCCTCAGCGCAAGTGTTAATGTTAGTAAAAGAGCCCAAATTTCTAAAAATATTGCGAAAAACAAATATCTTACATTATAGAGTGAATGTTTGAGGTGTATAGAAGGCATTTATTTCATTTTTAGAAATTTTAATTTTTCTCATTTTTCCATGAAAAGTGCCAATAACCCCCCCATTGGGTTCTAGGTGAAATTCTCACTCGGCACAAATCAAACAACAATGTTTCCATGGTGTGTTTTTTTGTTCATTTTCATCAAATAAACAAAATAAAACCCAGAGTTAATCATTAAAGACAAGAAATGAGCATAAAAGATGCCTCAGCGCAGGTGTTAATGTTAGTCAAAGATCCCAAATTTTAAAAAAATATTGCGAAAAACAACAATCTTCCATTATAGAGTGAATGTTTGAGGTGTATAGAAGGCATTTATTTCATTTTTAGAAATTTTAATTTTTCACATTTTTCCATGAAAAGTGCCCATACCCCCCTCTTTGGGTTCTAGGGGAAATTCTCACGCGACACAATTCAAAAAAAAATGTTTCCATGGTTTTTATTTTTGTTCATTTTCATCAAACTAAAAAAAAAAACCCAGAGTTAATCATTAAAGACAAGAAATGAGCATAAAAGATGCCTCAGCGCAAGTGTTAATGTTAGTAAAAGAGCCCAAATTTCAAAAAATATTGCGAAAAACAACAATCTTCCATTATAGAGTAAATGTTTGATGTGTATAGAAGGCATTTATTTCATTTTTAGAAATTTTAATTTTTCACATTTTTCCATGAAAAGTGCAAATACCCCCCGCTTTGGGTTCTACATGAAAATCACACTCGACACAATTCAAACAAAAATGTTTCCATGGTTTGTATTGTTGTTCATTTTCATCAAATAAACAAAATAAAACCCAGAGTTAATCATTAAAGACAAGAAATGAGCATAAAAGATGCCTCAGCGCAAGTGTTAATGTTGGTAAAAGAGCCCAAATTTCAAAAAATATTGCAAAAAACAAAATCTTCCATTATAGAGTGAATATTTGAGGTGTATAGAAGGAATTTATTTCATTTTTCGAAATTTTAATTTTTCACATTTTTCCATGAAAAGTGCCAATACCCCCCCCCCTTAGGGTTCTACATGAAAATCACACTCGACACAAATCAAACAAAAATGTTTCCATGGTGTGTCTTGTTGTTCATTTTCATCAAATAAACAAAATAAAGCCCAAAATAAATCATTAAAGACAAGAAATGAGCATAAAAGATGCCTCAGCGCAAGTGTTAATGTTAGTAAAAGAGCCCAAATTTCAAAAAATATTGCGAAAAACAACAATCTTCCATTATAGAGTGAATGTTTGAGGTGTATAGAAGGCATTTATTTCATTTTTAGAAATTTTAATTTTTCACATTTTTCCATGAAAAGTGCCAATACCCCCCCCTTTGGGTTCTAGCTGAAAGTCTCACTCGACTTAATTCAAACAACAATGTTTCCATGGTGTGTATTGTTGTTCATTTTCATCAAATAAACAAAATAAAACCCAGAATAATCATTAAAGACAAGAAATGAGCATAAAAGATGCCTCAGCGCAAGTGTTAATGTTAGTAAAAGAGCCCAAATTTCAAAAAATATTGCGAAAAACAACAATCTTCCATTATAGAGTGAATGTTTGAAGTGTATAGAAGGCATTTATTTCATTTTTAGAAATTTTAATTTTTCACATTTTTCCATGAAAAGTGCCAATACCCCCCTTTGGGTTCTAAGTGAAAATCTCACTCGACACAAATCAAACAAAAATGTTTCCATGGTGTGTATTGTTGTTCATTTTCATCAAATAAACAAAATAAAACCCAGAATAAATCATTAAAGACAGGAAATGAGCATAAAAGATGCCTCAGCGCAAGTGTTAATGTTAGTTAAAGAGCCCAAATTTCAAAAAATTTTGCGAAAAACAACAATCTTCCATTATAGAGTGAATGTTTGAGGTGTATAGAAGGCATTTATTTCATTTTTAGAAATTTTAATTTTTCACATTTTTCCATGAAAAGTGCCCTTTGGGTTCTAGGTGAAACTCTCACTCGACACAAATCAAACAAAAATGTTTCCATGGCGTGTATTGTTGTTCAATTTCATCAAATAAACAAAATAAAACCCAGAATAAATCATTAAAGACAGGAAATGAGCATAAAAGATACCTCAGCGCAAGTGTTAATGTTAGTAAAAGAGCCCAAATTTCAAAAAATATTGCGAAAAACAACAATCTTCCATTATAGAGTGAATGTTTGAGGTGTATAGAAGGCATTTATTTCATTTTTAGAAATTTTAATTTTTCACATTGTTCCATGAAAAGTGCCAATACCCCCCCCTTTGGGTTCTACACGAAAATCACACTCGACACAAATCAAACAAAAATGTTTCCATGGTGTGTCTTGTTGTTCATTTTCATCAAATAAACAAAATAAAACCCAGAATATATCATTAAACAAGAAATGAGCATAAAAGATGCCTCAGCGCAAGTGTTAATGTTAGTAAAAGAGCCCAAATTTCTAAAAATATTGCGAAAAACAAATATCTTACATTATAGAGTGAATGTTTGAGGTGTATAGAAGGCATTTATTTCATTTTTAGAAATTTTAATTTTTCTCATTTTTCCATGAAAAGTGCCAATAACCCCCCCATTGGGT
This sequence comes from Hetaerina americana, assembly GCF_022747635.1. Classification (NCBI taxonomy): domain Eukaryota; kingdom Metazoa; phylum Arthropoda; class Insecta; order Odonata; family Calopterygidae; genus Hetaerina; species Hetaerina americana. The sequence goes on from NW_027287125.1 coordinate 35,951, forward strand.
TCTAGATGAAATTCTCACTCGGCACAAATCAAACAACAATGTTTCCATGGTGTGTTTTTTTGTTCATTTTCATCAAATAAACAAAATAAAACCCAGAGTTAATCATTAAAGACAAGAAATGAGCATAAAAGATGCCTCAGCGCAGGTGTTAATGTTAGTCAAAGATCCCAAATTTTAAAAAAATATTGCGAAAAACCACAATCTTCCATTATAGAGTGAATGTTTGAGGTGTATAGAAGGCATTTAGTTCATTTTTAGAAATTTTAATTTTTCACATTTTTCCATGAAAAGTGCCCATACCCCCCCCTTTGGGTTCTAGGGGAAATTCTCACGCGACACAATTAAAAAAAAATTGTTTCCATGGTTTGTATTTTTGTTCATTTTCATCAAACTAAAAAAAAAACCCAGAGTTAATCATTAAAGACAAGAAATGAGCATAAAAGATGCCTCAGCGCAAGTGTTAATGTTAGTAAAAGAGCCCAAATTTCAAAAAATATTGCGAAAAACAACAATCTTCCATTATAGAGTAAATGTTTGATGTGTATAGAAGGCATTTATTTCATTTTTAGAAATTTTAATTTTTCACATTTTTCCATGAAAAGTGCCCATACCCCCCCCTTTGGGTTCTAGGGGAAATTCTCACTCGACACAATTCAAACAAAAATGTTTCCATGGTTTGTATTGTTGTTCATTTTCATCAAATAAACAAAATAAAACCCAGAATATATCATTAAACAAGAAATGAGCATAAAAGATGCCTCAGCGCAAGTGTTAATTATAGTAAAAGAGCCCAAATTTCTAAAAATATTGCGAAAAACAACAATCTTACATTATAGAGTGAATGTTTGAGGTGTATAGAAGGCATTTATTTCATTTTTAGAAATTTAAATTTTTCACATTTTTCCATGAAAAGTGCCAATACCCCTCCCTTTGGGTTCTAGGTGAAATTCTCACTTGACACAAATCAAACAAAAATGTTTCCATGGTGTGTACTGTTGTTCATTTTCATCAAATAAACAAAATAAAAACCCAGAATAAATCATTAAAGACAGGAAATGAGCATAAAAGATACCTCAGCGCAAGTGTTAATGTTAGTAAAAGAGCCCAAATTTCAAAAAATATTGCGAAAAACAACAATCTTCCATTTTAGAGTGAATGTTTGAGGTGTATAGAAGGCATTTATTTCATTTTTAGAAATTTTAATTTATTACATTTTTCCATGAAAAGTGCCAATACCCCCCCCTTTGGGTTCTAGGGGAAATTCTCACTCGACACAAATCAAACAAAAATGTTTCCATGGTGTGTATTGTTGTTCATTTTCATCAAATAAATAAAATAACACCCAGAGTTAACCATTAAAGACAAGAAATGAGCATAAAAGATGCCTCAGCGCAAGTGTTAATGTTAGTAAAAGAGCCCAAATTTCTAAAAATATTGCGAAAAACAAATATCTTACATTATAGAGTGAATGTTTGAGGTGTATAGAAGGCATTTATTTCATTTTTAGAAATTTTAATTTTTCTCATTTTTCCATGAAAAGTGCCAATAACCCCCCCATTGGGTTCTAGGTGAAATTCTCACTCGGCACTAATCAAACAACAATGTTTCCATGGTGTGTTTTTTTGTTCATTTTCATCAAATAAACAAAATAAAACCCAGAGTTAATCATTAAAGACAAGAAATGAGCATAAAAGATGCCTCAGCGCAGGTGTTAATGTTAGTCAAAGATCCCAAATTTTAAAAAAATATTGCGAAAAACAACAATCTTCCATTATAGAGTGAATGTTTGAGGTGTATAGAAGGCATTTATTTCATTTTTAGAAATTTTAATTTTTCACATTTTTCCATGAAAAGTGCCCATACCCCCCTCTTTGGGTTCTAGGGGAAATTCTCACGCGACACAATTCAAAAAAAAATGTTTCCATGGTTTGTATTTTTGTTCATTTTCATCAAACTAAAAAAAAAAACCCAGAGTTAATCATTAAAGACAAGAAATGAGCATAAAAGATGCCTCAGCGCAAGTGTTAATGTTAGTAAAAGAGCCCAAATTTCAAAAAATATTGCGAAAAACAACAATCTTCCATTATAGAGTAAATGTTTGATGTGTATAGAAGGCATTTATTTCATTTTTAGAAATTTTAATTTTTCACATTTTTCCATGAAAAGTGCAAATACCCCCCGCTTTGGGTTCTACATGAAAATCACACTCGACACAATTCAAACAAAAATGTTTCCATGGTTTGTATTGTTGTTCATTTTCATCAAATAAACAAAATAAAACCCAGAGTTAATCATTAAAGACAAGAAATGAGCATAAAAGATGCCTCAGCGCAAGTGTTAATGTTGGTAAAAGAGCCCAAATTTCAAAAAATATTGCAAAAAACAAAATCTTCCATTATAGAGTGAATATTTGAGGTGTATAGAAGGAATTTATTTCATTTTTAGAAATTTTAATTTTTCACATTTTTCCATGAAAAGTGCAAATACCCCCCCTTTGGGTTCTACACGAAAATCACACTCAAAACAAATCAAACAAAAATGTTTCCATGGTTTGTATTGTTGTTCATTTTCATCAAATAAACAAAATAAAACCCAGAATAAATCATTAAAGACAGGAAATGAGCATAAAAGATGCCTCAGCGCAAGTGTTAATGTTAGTAAAAGAGCCCAAATTTCAAAAAATATTGCGAAAAACAACAATCTTCCATTATAGAGTAAATGTTTGAGGTGTATAGAAGGCATTTATTTCATTTTTCGAAATTTTAATTTTTCACATTTTTCCATGAAAAGTGCCAATACCCCCCCCCTTAGGGTTCTACATGAAAATCACACTCGACACAAATCAAACAAAAATGTTTCCATGGTGTGTCTTGTTGTTCATTTTCATCAAATAAACAAAATAAAGCCCAAAATAAATCATTAAAGACAAGAAATGAGCATAAAAGATGCCTCAGCGCAAGTGTTAATGTTAGTAAAAGAGCCCAAATTTCAAAAAATATTGCGAAAAACAACAATCTTCCATTATAGAGTGAATGTTTGAGGTGTATAGAAGGCATTTATTTCATTTTTAGAAATTTTAATTTTTCACATTTTTCCATGAAAAGTGCCAATACCCCCCCCTTTGGGTTCTAGCTGAAAGTCTCACTCGACTTAATTCAAACAACAATGTTTCCATGGTGTGTATTGTTGTTCATTTTCATCAAATAAACAAAATAAAACCCAGAATAATCATTAAAGACAAGAAATGAGCATAAAAGATGCCTCAGCGCAAGTGTTAATGTTAGTAAAAGAGCCCAAATTTCAAAAAATATTGCGAAAAACAACAATCTTCCATTATAGAGTGAATGTTTGAAGTGTATAGAAGGCATTTATTTCATTTTTAGAAATTTTAATTTTTCACATTTTTCCATGAAAAGTGCCAATACCCCCCTTTGGGTTCTAAGTGAAAATCTCACTCGACACAAATCAAACAAAAATGTTTCCATGGTGTGTATTGTTGTTCATTTTCATCAAATAAACAAAATAAAACCCAGAATAAATCATTAAAGACAGGAAATGAGCATAAAAGATGCCTCAGCGCAAGTGTTAATGTTAGTTAAAGAGCCCAAATTTCAAAAAATTTTGCGAAAAACAACAATCTTCCATTATAGAGTGAATGTTTGAGGTGTATAGAAGGCATTTATTTCATTTTTAGAAATTTTAATTTTTCACATTTTTCCATGAAAAGTGCCCTTTGGGTTCTAGGTGAAACTCTCACTCGACACAAATCAAACAAAAATGTTTCCATGGCGTGTATTGTTGTTCAATTTCATCAAATAAACAAAATAAAACCCAGAATAAATCATTAAAGACAAGAAATGAGCATAAAAGATGCCTCAGCGCAAGTGTTAATGTTAGTAAAAGAGCCCAAATTTCAAAAAATATTGCGAAAAACAACAATCTTCCATTATAGAGTAAATGTTTGAGGTGTATAGAAGGCATTTATTTCATTTTTCGAAATTTTAATTTTTCACATTTTTCCATGAAAAGTGCCAATACCCCCCCCCTTAGGGTTCTACATGAAAATCACACTCGACACAAATCAAACAAAAATGTTTCCATGGTGTGTCTTGTTGTTCATTTTCATCAAATAAACAAAATAAAGCCCAAAATAAATCATTAAAGACAAGAAATGAGCATAAAAGATGCCTCAGCGCAAGTGTTAATGTTAGTAAAAGAGCCCAAATTTCAAAAAATATTGCGAAAAACAACAATCTTCCATTATAGAGTGAATGTTTGAGGTGTATAGAAGGCATTAATTCATTTTTAGAAATTTTAATTTTTCACATTTTTCCATGAAAAGTGCCAATACCCCCCCCTTTGGGTTCTAGCTGAAAGTCTCACTCGACTTAATTCAAACAACAATGTTTCCATGGTGTGTATTGTTGTTCATTTTCATCAAATAAACAAAATAAAACCCAGAATAATCATTAAAGACAAGAAATGAGCATAAAAGATGCCTCAGCGCAAGTGTTAATGTTAGTAAAAGAGCCCAAATTTCAAAAAATATTGCGAAAAACAACAATCTTCCATTATAGAGTGAATGTTTGAAGTGTATAGAAGGCATTTATTTCATTTTTAGAAATTTTAATTTTTCACATTTTTCCATGAAAAGTGCCAATACCCCCCTTTGGGTTCTAAGTGAAAATCTCACTCGACACAAATCAAACAAAAATGTTTCCATGGTGTGTATTGTTGTTCATTTTCATCAAATAAACAAAATAAAACCCAGAATAAATCATTAAAGACAGGAAATGAGCATAAAAGATGCCTCAGCGCAAGTGTTAATGTTAGTTAAAGAGCCCAAATTTCAAAAAATTTTGCGAAAAACAACAATCTTCCATTATAGAGTGAATGTTTGAGGTGTATAGAAGGCATTTATTTCATTTTTAGAAATTTTAATTTTTCACATTTTTCCATGAAAAGTGCCCTTTGGGTTCTAGGTGAAATTCTCACTCGACACAAATCAAACAAAAATGTTTCCATGGCGTGTATTGTTGTTCAATTTCATCAAATAAACAAAATAAAACCCAGAATAAATCATTAAAGACAAGAAATGAGCATAAAAGATGCCTCAGCGCAAGTGTTAATGTTAGTAAAAGAGCCCAAATTTCAAAAAATATTGCGAAAAACAACAATCTTCCATTATAGAGTGAATGTTTGAGGTGTATAGAAGGCATTTATTTCATTTTTAGAAATTTTAATTTTTCACATTTTTCCATGAAAAGTGCCAATAACCCTCCCTTTGGGTTCTAGGTGAAAATCTCACTTGACACAAATCAAACAAAAATGTTTCCATTGTGTGTATTGTTGTTCATTTTCTTTAAATAAACAAAATAAAACCCAGAGTTAATCATTAAAGACAGGAAATGAGCATAAAAGATGCCTAAGCGCAAGTTTTAATGTTAGTAAAAGAGCCCAAATTTCAAAAAATATTGCGAAAAAAAACAATCTTCCATTATAGAGTGAATGTTTGAGGTTTATAGAAGGCATTTATTTCATTTTTAGAAATTTTAATTTTTCACATTGTTCCATGAAAAGTGCCAATACCCCCCCCTTTGGGTTCTACACGAAAATCACACTCGACACAAATCAAACAAAAATGTTTCCATGGTGTGTCTTGTTGTTCATTTTCATCAAATAAACAAAATAAAACCCCGAATATATTATTAAACAAGAAATGAGCATAAAAGATGCCTCAGCGCAAGTGTTAATGTTAGTAAAAGAGCCCAAATTTCCAAAAATATTGCGAAAAACAACAATCTTCCATTATAGAGTGAATGTTTGAGGTGTATAGAAGGCATTTATTTCATTTTTAGAAATTTTAATTTTTCACATTTTTCCATGAAAAGTGCCAATACCCCCCTTTGGGTTCTAAGTGAAAATCTCACTCGACACAAATCAAACAAAAATGTTTCCATGGTGTGTATTGTTGTTCATTTTCATCAAATAAACAAAATAAAACCCAGAATAAATCATTAAAGACAGGAAATGAGCATAAAAGATGCCTCAGCGCAAGTTTTAATGTTAGTAGAAGAGCCCAAATTTCTAAAAATTTTGCGAAAAACAACAATCTTCCATTATAGAGTGAATGTTTGAGGGGTATAGAAGGCATTTATTTTATTTTTAGAAATTTTAATTTTTCACATTTTTCCATGAAAAGTGCCCATACCCCCCCTTTGGGTTCTAGGGGAAATTCTCACTCGACACAATTCAAACAAAAATGTTTCCATGGTTTGTATTGTTGTTCATTTTCATCAAATAAACAAAATAAAACCCAGAATATATCATTAAACAAGAAATGAGCATAAAAGATGCCTCAGCGCAAGTGTTAATGTTAGTAAAAGAGCCCAAATTTCTAAAAATATTGCGAAAAAGAACAATCTTACATTATAGAGTGAATGTTTGAGGTGTATAGAAGGCATTTATTTCATTTTTAGAAATTTTAATTTTTCACATTTTTCCATGAAAAGTGCCAATACCCCTCCCTTTGGGTTCTAGGTGAAATTCTCACTTGACACAAATCAAACAAAAATGTTTCCATGGTGTGTACTGTTGTTCATTTTCATCAAATAAACAAAATAAAACCCAGAATAAATCATTAAAGACAAGAAATGAGCATAAAAGATACCTCAGCGCAAGTGTTAATGTTAGTAAAAGAGCCCAAATTTCAAAAAATATTGCGAAAAACAACAATCTTCCATTATAGAGTGAATGTTTGAGGTGTATAGAAGGCATTTATTTCATTTTTAGAAATTTTAATTTTTCTCATTTTTCCATGAAAAGTGCCAATAACCCCCCCATTGGGTTCTAGGTGAAATTCTCACTCGGCACAAATCAAACAACAATGTTTCCATGGTGTGTTTTTTTGTTCATTTTCATCAAATAAACAAAATAAAACCCAGAGTTAATCATTAAAGACAAGAAATGAGCATAAAAGATGCCTCAGCGCAGGTGTAAATGTTAGTCAAAGATCCCAAATTTTAAAAAAATATTGCGAAAAACAACAATCTTCCATTATAGAGTGAATGTTTGAGGTGTATAGAAGGCATTTATTTCATTTAAGAAATTTTAATTTTTCACATTTTTCCATGAAAAGTGCCCATACCCCCCCTTTGGGTTCTAGGGGAAATTCTCACTCGACACAATTCAAACAAAAATGTTTCCATGGTTTGTATTGTTGTTCATTTTCATCAAACAAAAAAAAAACCCAGAGTTAATCATTAAAGACAAGAAATGAGCATAAAAGATGCCTCAGCGCAAGTGTTAATGTTAGTAAAAGAGCCCAAATTTCAAAAAATATTGCGAAAAACAACAATCTTCCATTATAGAGTAAATGTTTGAGGTGTATAGAAGGCATTTATTTCATTTTTAGAAATTTTAATTTTTCACATTTTTCCATGAAAAGTGCCAATACCTCCCCTTTGGGTTCTAGCTGAAATTCTCACTCGACACAATTCAAACAACAATGTTTCCATGGTTTGTATTGTTGTTCATTTTCATCAAATAAAAAAAATAAAACCCAGAGTTAATCATTAAAGACAAGAAATGAGCATAAAAGATGCCTCAGCGCAAGTGTTAATGTTGGTAAAAGAGCCCAAATTTCAAAAAATATTGCAAAAAACAAAATCTTCCATTATAGAGTGAATGTTTGAGGTGTATAGAAAGCATTTATTTCATTTTTAGAAATTTTAATTTTTTACATTTTTCCATGAAAAGTGTCAATACCCCCCGCTTTGGGTTCTACATGAAAATCACACTCGGCACAATTCAAACAAAAATGTTTCCATGGTTTGTATTGTTGTTCATTTTCATCAAATAAACAAAATAAAACCCAGAGTTAATCATTAAAGACAAGAAATGAGCATAAAAGATGCCTCAGCGCAAGTGTTAATGTTAGTAAAAGAGCCCAAATTTCAAAAAATATTGCGAAAAACAACAATCTTCCATTATAGAGTGAATGTTTGAGGTGTATAGAAGGCATTTATTTCATTTTTAGAAATTTTAATTTTTCACATTGTTCCATGAAAAGTGCCAATACCCCCCCCTTTGGGTTCTACACGAAAATCACACTCGACACAAATCAAACAAAAATGTTTCCATGGTGTGTCTTGTTGTTCATTTTCATCAAATAAACAAAATAAAACCCAGAATATATCATTAAACAAGAAATGAGCATAAAAGATGCCTCAGCGCAAGTGTTAATGTTAGTAAAAGAGCCCAAATTTCTAAAAATATTGCGAAAAACAAATATCTTACATTATAGAGTGAATGTTTGAGGTGTATAGAAGACATTTATTTCATTTTTAGAAATTTTAATTTTTCTCATTTTTCCATGAAAAGTGCCAATAACCCCCCATTGGGTTCTAGGTGAAATTCTCACTCGGCACAAATCAAACAACAATGTTTCCATGGTGTGTTTTTTTGTTCATTTTCATCAAATAAACAAAATAAAACCCAGAGTTAATCATTAAAGACAAGAAATGAGCATAAAAGATGCCTCAGCGCAAGTTTTAATGTTAGTAAAAGAGCCCAAATTTCAAAAAATATTGCGAAAAACAACAATCTTCCATTATAGAGTGAATGTTTGAGGTGTATAGAAGGCATTTATTTCATTTTTAGAAATTTTAATTTTTCACATTTTTCCATGAAAAGTGCCCATACCCCCCCCTTTGGGTTCTAGGGGAAATTCTCACTCGACACAATTCAAACAAAAATGTTTCCATGGTTTGTATTGTTGTTCATTTTCATCAAACAAAAAAAAAAAACCCAGAGTTAATCATTAAAGACAAGAAATGAGCATAAAAGATGCCTCAGCGCAAGTGTTAATGTTAGTAAAAGAGCCCAAATTTCAAAAAATATTGCGAAAAACAACAATCTTCCATTATAGAGTAAATGTTTGAGGTGTATAGAAGGAATTTATTTCATTTTTAGAAATTTTAATTTTTCACATTTTTCCATGAAAAGTGCCAATACCCCCCCTTTGGGTTCTAGCTGAAATTCTCACTCGACACAATTCAAACAACAATGTTTCCATGGTTTGTATTGTTGTTCATTTTCATCAAATAAAAAAATAAAACCCAGAGTTAATCATTAAAGACAAGAAATGAGCATAAAAGATGCCTCAGCGCAAGTGTTAATGTTGGTAAAAGAGCCCAAATTTCAAAAATTATTCAAAAAACAAAATCTTCCATTATAGAGTGAATGTTTGAGGTGTATAGAAAGCATTTATTTCATTTTTAGGAATTTTAATTTTTTACATTTTTCCATGAAAAGTGTCAATACCCCCCGCTTTGGGTTCTACATGAAAATCACACTCGACACAATTCAAACAAAAATGTTTCCATGGTTTGTATTGTTGTTCATTTTCATCAAATAAACAAAATAAAACCCAGAGTTAATCATTAAAGACAAGAAATGAGCATAAAAGATGCCTCAGCGCAAGTGGTAATGTTGGTAAAAGAGCCCAAATTTAAAAAAATATTGCAAAAAACAAAATCTTCCATTATAGAGTGAATATTTAGGTGTATAGAAGGCATTTATTTCATTTTTAGAAATTTTAATTTTTCACATTTTTCCATGAAAAGTGCAAATACCCCCCCTTTGGGTTCTACACGAAAATCACACTCGAAACAAATCAAACAAAAATGTTTCCATGGTTTGTATTGTTGTTCATTTTCATCAAATAAACAAAATAAAACCCAGAATAAATCATTAAAGACAAGAAATGAGCATAAAAGATACCTCAGCGCAAGTGTTAATGTTAGTAAAAGAGCCCAAATTTCTAAAAATATTGCGAAAAACAACAATCTTCCATTATAGAGTGAATGTTTGAGGTGTATAGCAGGCATTTATTTCATTTTTAGAAATTTTAATTTTTCACATTGTTCCATGAAAAGTGCCAAGAACCCTTTTTGGTTCTAGGTGAAATTCTCACTCGACACAAATCAAACAAAAATGTTTCCATGGTGTGTATTGTTTCCATTTTCATCAAATAAACAAAATAAAACCCAGAATAAATCATTAAAGACAAGAAATGAGCATAAAAGATGCCTCAGCGCAAGTGGTAATGTAAGTAAAAGAGCCCAAATTTCTAAAAATATTGTGAAAAACAACAATCTTCTATTATAGAGTGAATGTTTGAGGTGTATAGAAGGCATTTATTTCATTTTTAGAAATTTTAATTTTTCACATTTTTCCCTGAAAAGTGCCAATCCCCCCTTTGGGTTCTAAGTGAAAATCTCACTCGACACAAATCAAACAAAAATGTTTCCATGGTGTGTATTGTTGTTCATTTTCATCAAATAAAGAAAATAAAACCCAGAATAAATCATTAAAGACAGGAAATGAGCATAAAAGATGCCTCAGCGCAAGTGTTAATGTTAGTAAAAGAGCCCAAATTTCAAAAAATTTTGCGAAAAACAACAATCTTCCATTATAGAGTGAATGTTTGAGGTGTATAGAAGGCATTTATTTCATTTTTAGAAATTTTAAATTTTCACATTTTTCCATGAAAAGTGCCCTTTGGGTTCTAGGTGAAATTCTCACTCGACACAAATCAAACAAAAATGTTTCCATGGCGTGTATTGTTGTTCAATTTCATCAAATAAACAAAATAAAACCCAGAATAAATCATTAAAGACAAGAAATGAGCATAAAAGATGCCTCAGCGCAAGTGTTAATGTTAGTAAAAGAGCCCAAATTTCAAAAAATATTGCGAAAAACAACAATCTTCCATTATAGAGTGAATGTTTGAGGTGTATAGAAGGCATTTATTTCATTTTTAGAAATTTTAATTTTTCACATTTTTCCATGAAAAGTGCCAATACCCCTCCCTTTGGGTTCTAGGTGAAAATCTCACTTGACACCACTCAAACAAAAATGTTTCCATTGTGTGTATTGTTGTTCATTTTCTTTAAATAAACAAAATAAAACCCAGAGTTAATCATTAAAGACAGGAAATGAGCATAAAAGATGCCTAAGCGCAAGTTTTAATGTTAGTAAAAGAGCCCAAATTTCAAAAAATATTGCGAAAAAAAACAATCTTCCATTATAGAGTGAATGTTTGAGGTGTATAGAAGGCATTTATTTCATTTTTAGAAATTTTAATTTTTAACATTTTTCCATGAAAAGTGCCAATACCCCCCCCTTTGGGTTCTAGGTGAAATTCTCACTCGACACAAATCAAACAAAAATGTTTCCATGGTGTGTATTGTTGTTCATTTTCATCAAATAAACAAAATAAAACCGAGAATAAATCATTAAAGACAAGAAATGAGCATAAAAGATACCTCAGCGCAAGTGTTAATGTTAGTAAAACAGCCCAAATTTCTAAAAATAATCCGAAAAACAACAATCTTCCATTATAGAGTGAATGTTTGAGGTTTATAGAAGGCATTTATTTCATTTTTAGAAATTTTAATTTTTCACATTGTTCCATGAAAAGTGCCAATACCGCTCCCTTTGGGTTCTACACGAAAATCACACTCGACACAAATCAAACAAAAATGTTTCCATGGTGTGTCTTGTTGTTCATTTTCATCAAATAAACAAAATAAAACCCAGAATTTATTATTAAACAAGAAATGAGCATAAAAGATGCCTCAGCGCAAGTGTAAATGTTAGTAAAAGAGCCCAAATTTCTAAAAATATTGCGAAAAACAACAATCATCCATTATAGAGTGAATGTTTGAGGTGTATAGAAGGCATTTATTTCATTTTTAGAAATTTTAATTTTTCACATTTTTCCATGAAAAGTGCCAATACCCCCCCCTTTGGGTTCTATACGAAAATCTCACTCGACACAAATCAAACAAAAATGTTTCCATGGTGTGTATTGTTGTTCATTTTCATCAAATAAACAAAATAAAACCCAGAATAAATCATTTAAGACAGGAAATGAGCATAAAAGATGCCTCAGCGCAAGTGTTAATGTTAGTAAAAGAGCCCAAATTTCAAAAAATATTGCGAAAAACAACAATCTTCCATTAAAGAGTGAATGTTTGAGGTGTATAGAAGGCATTTATTTCATTTTTAGAAATTTTAATTTTTCACATTTTTCCATGAAAAGTGCCCTTTGGGTTCTAGGTGAAATTCTCACTTGACACAAATCAAACAAAAATGTTTCCATGGTGTGTACTGTTGTTCATTTTCATCAAATAAACAAAATAAAACCCAGAATAAATCATTAAAGACAGGAAATGAGCATAAAAGATACCTCAGCGCAAGTGTTAATGTTAGTAAAAGAGCCCAAATTTCAAAAAATATTGCGAAAAAAACAATCTTCCATTATAGAGTGAATGTTTGAGGTGTATAGAAGGCATTTATTTCATTTTTAGAAATTTTAATTTTTCACATTGTTCCATGAAAAGTGCCAATACCCCCCCCTTTGGGTTCTAGGTGAAATTCTCACTCGACACAATTCAAACAAAAATGTTTCCATGGTGTGTTTTTTTGTTCATTTTCATCAAATAAACAAAATAAAACCCAGAGTTAATCATTAAAGACAAGAAATGAGCATAAAAGATGCCTCAGCGCAAGTGTTAATGTTAGTAAAAGAGCCCAAATTTCAAAAAATATTGCGAAAAACAACAATCTTCCATTATAGAGTGAATGTTTGAGGTGTATAGAAGGCATTTATTTCATTTTTAGAAATTTTAATTTTTCACATTTTTCCCTGAAAAGTGCCAATACCCCCCTTTGGGTTCTAAGTGAAAATCTCACTCGACACAAATCAAACAAAAATGTTTCCATGGTGTGTATTGTTGTTCATTTTCATCAAATAAACAAAATAAAACCCAGAATAAATCATTAAAGACAGGAAATGAGCATAAAAGATTCCTCAGCGCAAGTGTTAATGTTAGTAAAAGAGCCCAAATTTCAAAAAATTTTGCGAAAAACAACAATCTTCCATTATAGAGTGAATGTTTGAGGTGTATAGAAGGCATTTATTTCATTTTTAGAAATTTTATTTTTTCACATTTTTCCATGAAAAGGGCCCTTTGGGTTCTAGGTGAAATTCTCAGTCGACACATATCAAACAAAAATGTTTCCATGGTGTGTATTGTTGTTCATTTTCATCAAATAAACAAAATAAAACCCAGAGTTAATCATTAAGGAAGAGAAATGAGCATAAAAGATGCCTCAGCGTAAGTGTTAATGTAATTAAAAGAGCCCAAATTTCAAAAAATATTGCGAAAAACAACAATCTTCCATTACAGAGTGAATGTTTGAGGTGTATACAAGGCATTTATTTCATTTTTAGAAATTTTAATTTTTCACATTTTTCCATGAAAAGTGCCAATACCCCCCCCTTTGGGTTCTACACGAAAATCACCCTCGTTACAAATCAAACAAAAATGTTTCCATGGTGCGTATTGTTGTTCATTTTCATCAAATTAACAAAATAAAACCCAGAGTTAATCATTAAAGACAGGAAATGAGCATAAAAGATGCCTCAGCGCTCAGTAAAAGAGCCCAAATTTCAAAAAATATTGCGAAAAACAACAATCATCCATTATAGAGTGAATGTTTGAGGTGTATAGAAGGCATTTATTTCATTTTTAGAAATTTTAATTTTTAACATTTTTCCATGAAAAGTGCCAATACCCCCCTTTCGGTTCTACATGAAAATCTCACTCAACACAAATCAAACAAAAATGTTTCCATGATGTGTATTGTTGTTCATTTTCATCAAATAAACAAAATAAAACCCAGAATAAATCATTAAAGACAGGAAATGAGCATAAAAGATGCCTCAACGCAAGTGTTAATGTTAGTAAAAGAGCCCAAATTTCAACAAATATTGCGAAAAACAACAATCTTCCATTATAGAGTGAATGTTTGAGGTGTATAGAAGGCATTTATTTCATTTTTAGAAATTTTAATTTTTCACATTTCTCCATGAAAAGTGCCAATACCCCCTCCTTTGGGTTCTAGGTGAAATTCTCACTCAACACAAATCAAACAAAAATGTTTCCATGGTGTGTATTGTTGTTCTTTTCATCAAATAAACAAAATAAAACCCAGAGTTAATCATTAAAGACAAGAAATGAGCATAAGAGATGCCTCAGCGCAAGTGTTAATGTTAGAAAAAGAGCCCAAATTTCAAAAAATATTGCGAAAAACAACAATCTTCCATTATAGAGTGAGTGTTTGAGGTGTATAGAAGGCTTTTATTTCATTTTTTGTAATTTTAATTTTTCACATTTTTCCATGAAAAGTGCCAATACCCCCCCCTTTGGGTTCTAGCTGAAAGTCTCACTCGACTTAATTCAAACAACAATGTTTCCATGGTGTGTATTGTTGTTCATTTTCATCAAATAAACAAAATAAAACCCAGAATAATCATTAAAGACAAGAAATGAGCATAAAAGATGCCTCAGCGCAAGTGTTAATGTTAGTAAAAGAGCCCAAATTTCAAAAAATATTGCGAAAAACAACAATCTTCCATTATAGAGTGAATGTTTGAAGTGTATAGAAGGCATTTATTTCATTTTTAGAAATTTTAATTTTTCACATTTTTCAATGCAAAGTGCCCTTTGGGTTCTAAGTGAAATTCTCAGTCGACACATATCAAACAAAAATGTTTCCATGGTGTGTATTGTTGTTCATTTTCATCAAATAAACAAAATAAAACCCAGGATAAATCATTAAAGACAAGAAATGAGCATAAAAGATTCCTCAGCGCAAGTGTTAATATTAGTAAAAGAGCCCAAATTTTAAAAAAATATTGCGAAAAACGACAATCTTCCATTACAGAGTGAATGTTTGAGGTGTATAGAAGGCATTTATTTCATTTTTGGAAATTTTAATTTTTCACATTTTTCCATGAAAAGTGCCAATACCCCCCCCTTTGGGTTCTAGGTGAAATTCTCACTCGACACAAATCAAACAAAAATGTTTCCAAGGCGTGTATTGTTGTTCATTTTCATCAAATAAACAAAATAAAACCCAGAATAAATCATTAAAGACAGGAAATGAGCATAAAAGATGCCTGAGCGCAAGTGTTAATGCTAGTCAAAGAGCCCAAATTTCAAAAAATATTGCGAAAAACAACAATCTTCCATTATAGAGTGAATGTTTGAGGTGTATAGAAGGTATTTATTTCATTTTTAGAAATTTATTTTTTCACATTTTTCCATGAGAAGTGCCCTTTGGGTTCTAGGTGAAATTCTCAGTCGACACATATCAAACAAAAATGTTTCCATGGTGTGTATTGTTGTTCATTTTCATCAAATAAACAAAATAAAACCCAGAGTTAATCATTAAAGACAAGAAATGAGCATAAAAGATGCCTCAGCGCAAGTGTTAATATTAGTAAAAGAGGCCAAATTTCAAAAAATATTGCGAAAAACAACAATCTTCCATTATAGAGTGAATGTTTGAGGTGTATAGCAGGCATTTATTTCATTTTTAGAAATTTTAATTTTTCACATTGTTCCATGAAAAGTGCCAATACCCCCCCCTTTGGGTTCTACACGAAAATCACACTCGACACAAATCAAACAAAAATGTTTCCATGGTGTGTCTTGTTGTTCATTTTCATCAAATAAACAAAATAAAACCCAGAATATATCATTAAACAAGAAATGAGCATAAAAGATGCCTCAGCGCAAGTGTTAATGTTAGTAAAAGAGCCCAAATTTCAAAAAATATTGCGAAAAACAACAATCTTCCATTATAGAGTGAATGTTTGAGGTTAAAGAAGGCATTTATTTCATTTTTAGAAATTTAAATTTTTCACATTTTTCCATGAAAAGTGCCAATACCCCCCCCTTTGGGTTCTAAGTGAAAATCTCACTCGACACAAATCAAACAAAAATGTTTCCATGGTGTCTATTGTTGTTCATTTTCATCAAATAAACAAAATAAAACCCAGAATAAATCATGAAAGACAGGAAATGAGCATAAAAGATGCCTCAGCGCAAGTGTTAATGTTTGTAAAAGAGCCCAAATTTCAAAAAATTTTGCGAAAAACAACAATCTTCCATTATAGAGTGAATGTTTGAGGTGTATAGAAGGCATTTATTTCATTTTTAGAAATTTTATTTTTTCACAGTTTTCCATGAAAAGTGCCCTTTGGGTTCTAGGTGAAATTCTCAGTCGACACATATCAAACAAAAATGTTTCCATGGTGTGTATTGTTGTTCATTTTCATCAAATTAACAAAATAAAACCCAGAGTTAATCATTAAGGACAAGAAATGAGCATAAAAGATGCCTCAGCGCTAGTGTTAATGTTAGTAAAAGAGCCCAAATTTCAAAAAATATTGCGAAAAACAACAATCTTCCATCACAGAGTGAATGTTTGAGGTGTATACAAGGCATTTATTTCATTTTTAGAAATTTTAATTTTTCACATTTTTCCATGAAAAGTGCCAATACCCCCCCCTTCGGGTTCTACACGAAAATCACCCTCGACACAAATCAAACAAAAATGTTTCCATGGTGCGTATTGTTGTTCATTTTCATCAAATACACAAAATAAAACCCAGAGTTAATCATTAAAGACAGGAAATGAGCATAAAAGATGCCTCAGCGCTCAGTAAAAGAGCCCAAATTTCAAAAAATATTGCGAAAAACAACAATCATCCATTATAGAGTGAATGTTTGAGGTGTATAGAAGGCATTTATTTCATTTTTAGAAATTTTAATTTTTAACATTTTTCCATGAAAAGTGCCAATACCCCCCTTTAGGTTCTACATGAAAATCTCACTCAACACAAATCAAACAAAAATGTTTCCATGGTGTGTATTGTTGTTCATTTTCATCAAATAAACAAAATAAAACCCAGAATAAATCATTAAAGACAGGAAATGAGCATAAAAGATGCCTCAGCGCAAGTGTTAATGTTAGTAAAAGAGCCCAAATTTCAAAAAATATTGCGAAAAACAACAATCTTCCATTATAGAGTAAATGTTTGAGGTGTATAGAAGGCATTTATTTCATTTTTAGAAATTTTAATTTTTCACATTTCTCCATGAAAAGTGCCAATACCCCCACCTTTGGGTTCTAGGTGAAATTCTCACTCAACACAAATCAAACAAAAATGTTTCCATGGTGTGTATTGTTGTTCTTTTCATCAAATAAACAAAATAAAACCCAGAGTTAATCATTAAAGACAAGAAATGAGCATAAAAGATGCCTCAGCGCAAGTGTTAATGTTAGAAAAAGAGCCCAAATTTCAAAAAATATTGCGAAAAACAACAATCTTCCATTATAGAGTGAATGTTTGAGGTGTATAGAAGGCATTTATTTCATTTTTAGAAATTTTAATTTTTCACATTTTTCCATGAAAAGTGCCAATACCCCCCCCCTTTGGGTTCTAGGTGAAACTCTTACTCGACACAAATCAAACAAAAATGTTTCCATGGCGTGTATTGTTGTTCATTTTCATCAAATAAACAAAATAAAACCCAGAATAAATCATTAAAGACAGGAAATGAGCATAAAAGATGCCTCAGCGCAAGTGTTAATGTTAGTAAAACCGCCCCAAATTTCAAAAAATATTGCGAAAAACAACAATCTTCCATTACAGAGTGAATGTTTGAGGTGTATAGAAGGCATTTATTTCATTTTTGGAAATTTTAATTTTTCACATTTTTCCATGAAAAGTGCCAATACCCCCCCCTTTGGGTTCTAGGTGAAATTCTCACTCGACACAAATCAAACAAAAATGTTTCCAAGGCGTGTATTGTTGTTCATTTTCATCAAATAAAAAAAATAAAACCCAGAATAAATCATTAAAGACAGGAAATGAGCATAAAAGATGCCTGAGCGCAAGTGTTAATGCTAGTCAAAGAGCCCAAATTTCAAAAAATATTGCGAAAAACAACAATCTTCCATTATAGAGTGAATGTTTGAGGTGTATAGCAGGCATTTATTTCATTTTTAGAAATTTTAATTTTTCACATTGTTCCATGAAAAATGCCAAGAACCCTTTTGGGTTCTAGGTGAAATTCTCACTCGACACAAATCAAACAAAAATGTTTCCATGGCGTGTATTGTTGTTCAATTTCATCAAATAAACAAAATAAAACCCAGAATAAATCATTAAAGACAAGAAATGAGCATAAAAGATGCCTCAGCGCAAGTGTTAATGTTAGTAAAAGAGCGCAAATTTCAAAAAATATTGCGAAAAACAACAATCTTCCATTATAGAGTGAATGTTTGAGGTGTATAGAAGGCATTTATTTCATTTTTAGAAATTTTAATTTTTCACATTTTTCCATGAAAAGTGCCAATAACCCTCCCTTTGGGTTCTAGGTGAAAATCTCACTTGACACAAATCAAACAAAAATGTTTCCATTGTGTGTATTGTTGTTCATTTTCATCAAATAAACAAAATAAAACCCAGAATATATCATTAAACAAGAAATGAGCATAAAAGATGCCTCAGCGCAAGTGTTAATGTTAGTAAAAGAGCCCAAATTTCTAAAAATATTGCGAAAAACAACAATCTTACATTATAGAGTGAATGTTTGAGGTGTATAGAAGGCATTTATTTCATTTTTAGAAATTTTAATCTTTCACATTTTTCCCTGAAAAGTGCCAATACCCCCCTTTGGGTTCTAAGTGAAAATCTCACTCGACACAAATCAAACAAAAATGTTTCCATGGTGTGTATTGTTGTTCATTTTCATCAAATAAACAAAATAAAACCCAGAATAAATCATGAAAGACAGGAAATGAGCATAAAAGATGCCTCAGCGCAAGTGTTAATGTTTGTAAAAGAGCCCAAATTTCAAAAAATTTTGCGAAAAACAACAATCTTCCATTATAGAGTGAATGTTTGAGGTGTATAGAAGGCATTTATTTCATTTTTAGAAATTTTATTTTTTCACAGTTTTCCATGAAAAGTGCCCTTTGGGTTCTAGGTGAAATTCTCAGTCGACACATATCAAACAAAAATGTTTCCATGGTGTGTATTGTTGTTCATTTTCATCAAATTAACAAAATAAAACCCAGAGTTAATCATTAAGGACAAGAAATGAGCATAAAAGATGCCTCAGCGCTAGTGTTAATGTTAGTAAAAGAGCCCAAATTTCAAAAAATATTGCGAAAAACAACAATCTTCCATCACAGAGTGAATGTTTGAGGTGTATACAAGGCATTTATTTCATTTTTAGAAATTTTAATTTTTCACATTTTTCCATGAAAAGTGCCAATACCCCCCCCCTTTGGGTTCTAGGTGAAACTCTTACTCGACACAAATCAAACAAAAATGTTTCCATGGCGTGTATTGTTGTTCATTTTCATCAAATAAACAAAATAAAACCCAGAATAAATCATTAAAGACAGGAAATGAGCATAAAAGATGCCTCAGCGCAAGTGTTAATGTTAGTAAAACCGCCCCAAATTTCAAAAAATATTGCGAAAAACAACAATCTTCCATTACAGAGTGAATGTTTGAGGTGTATAGAAGGCATTTATTTCATTTTTGGAAATTTTAATTTTTCACATTTTTCCATGAAAAGTGCCAATACCCCCCCCTTTGGGTTCTAGGTGAAATTCTCACTCGACACAAATCAAACAAAAATGTTTCCAAGGCGTGTATTGTTGTTCATTTTCATCAAATAAAAAAAATAAAACCCAGAATAAATCATTAAAGACAGGAAATGAGCATAAAAGATGCCTGAGCGCAAGTGTTAATGCTAGTCAAAGAGCCCAAATTTCAAAAAATATTGCGAAAAACAACAATCTTCCATTATAGAGTGAATGTTTGAGGTGTATAGCAGGCATTTATTTCATTTTTAGAAATTTTAATTTTTCACATTGTTCCATGAAAAATGCCAAGAACCCTTTTGGGTTCTAGGTGAAATTCTCACTCGACACAAATCAAACAAAAATGTTTCCATGGCGTGTATTGTTGTTCAATTTCATCAAATAAACAAAATAAAACCCAGAATAAATCATTAAAGACAAGAAATGAGCATAAAAGATGCCTCAGCGCAAGTGTTAATGTTAGTAAAAGAGCCCAAATTTCAAAAAATATTGCGAAAAACAACAATCTTCCATTATAGAGTGAATGTTTGAGGTGTATAGAAGGCATTTATTTCATTTTTAGAAATTTTAATTTTTCACATTTTTCCCTGAAAAGTGCCAATACCCCCCTTTGGGTTCTAAGTGAAAATCTCACTCGACACAAATCAAACAAAAATGTTTCCATGGTGTGTATTGTTGTTCATTTTCATCAAATAAACAAAATAAAACCCAGAATATATCATTAAACAAGAAATGAGCATAAAAGATGCCTCAGCGCAAGTGTTAATGTTAGTAAAAGAGCCCAAATTTCTAAAAATATTGCGAAAAAACAACAATCTTACATTATAGAGTGAATGTTTGAGGTGTATAGAAGGCATTTATTTCATTTTTAGAAATTTTAATCTTTCACATTTTTCCCTGAAAAGTGCCAATACCCCCCTTTGGGTTCTAAGTGAAAATCTCACTCGACACAAATCAAACAAAAATGTTTCCATGGTGTGTATTGTTGTTCATTTTCATCAAATAAACAAAATAAAACCCAGAATAAATCATGAAAGACAGGAAATGAGCATAAAAGATGCCTCAGCGCAAGTGTTAATGTTTGTAAAAGAGCCCAAATTTCAAAAAATTTTGCGAAAAACAACAATCTTCCATTATAGAGTGAATGTTTGAGGTGTATAGAAGGCATTTATTTCATTTTTAGAAATTTTATTTTTTCACAGTTTTCCATGAAAAGTGCCCTTTGGGTTCTAGGTGAAATTCTCAGTCGACACATATCAAACAAAAATGTTTCCATGGTGTGTATTGTTGTTCATTTTCATCAAATTAACAAAATAAAACCCAGAGTTAATCATTAAGGACAAGAAATGAGCATAAAAGATGCCTCAGCGCTAGTGTTAATGTTAGTAAAAGAGCCCAAATTTCAAAAAATATTGCGAAAAACAACAATCTTCCATCACAGAGTGAATGTTTGAGGTGTATACAAGGCATTTATTTCATTTTTAGAAATTTTAATTTTTCACATTTTTCCATGAAAAGTGCCAATACCCCCCCCTTTGGGTTCTACACGAAAATCACCCTCGACACAAATCAAACAAAAATGTTTCCATGGTGCCTATTGTTGTTCATTTTCATCAAATAAACAAAATAAAACCCAGAGTTAATCATTAAAGACAGGAAATGAGCATAAAAGATGCCTCAGCGCTCAGTAAAAGAGCCCAAATTTCAAAAAATATTGCGAAAAACAACAATCATCCATTATAGAGTGAATGTTTGAGGTGTATAGAAGGCATTTATTTCATTTTTAGAAATTTTAATTTTTAACATTTTTCAATGAAAAGTGCCAATACCCCCCTTTAGGTTCTACATGAAAATCTCACTCGACACAAATCAAACAAAAATGTTTCCATGGTGTGTATTGTTGTTCATTTTCATCAAATAAACAAAATAAAACCCAGAATAAATCATTAAAGACAGGAAATGAGCATAAAAGATGCCTCAGCGCAAGTGTTAATGTTAGTAAAAGAGCCCAAATTTCAAAAAATATTGCGAAAAACAACAATCTTCCATTATAGAGTGAATGTTTGAGGTGTATAGAAGGCATTTCTTTCATTTTTAGAAATTTTAATTTTTCACATTTTTCCATGAAAAGTGCAAATACCCCCCCTTTGGGTTCTACACGAAAATCACACTCGAAACAAATCAAACAAAAATGTTTCCATGGTTTGTATTGTTGTTCATTTTCATCAAATAAACAAAATAAAACCCAGAATAAATCATTAAAGACAAGAAATGAGCATAAAAGATGCCTCAGCGCAAGTGTTAATGTTAGTAAAAGAGCCCAAATTTCAAAAAATATTGCGAAAAACAACAATCTTCCATTATAGAGTAAATGTTTGAGGTGTATAGAAGGCATTTATTTCATTTTTCGAAATTTTAATTTTTCACATTTTTCCATGAAAAGTGCCAATACCCCCCCCCCTTAGGGTTCTACATGAAAATCACACTCGACACAAATCAAACAAAAATGTTTCCATGGTGTGTCTTGTTGTTCATTTTCATCAAATAAACAAAATAAAGCCCAAAATAAATCATTAAAGACAAGAAATGAGCATAAAAGATGCCTCAGCGCAAGTGTTAATGTTAGTAAAAGAGCCCAAATTTCAAAAAATATTGCGAAAAACAACAATCTTCCATTATAGAGTGAGTGTTTGAGGTGTATAGAAGGCATTTATTTCATTTTTTGTAATTTTAATTTTTCACATTTTTCCATGAAAAGTGCCAATACCCCCCCCTTTGGGTTCTAGCTGAAAGTCTCACTCGACTTAATTCAAACAACAATGTTTCCATGGTGTGTATTGTTGTTCATTTTCATCAAATAAACAAAATAAAACCCAGAATAATCATTAAAGACAAGAAATGAGCATAAAAGATGCCTCAGCGCAAGTGTTAATGTTAGTAAAAGAGCCCAAATTTCAAAAAATATTGCGAAAAACAACAATCTTCCATTATAGAGTGAATGTTTGAAGTGTATAGAAGGCATTTATTTCATTTTTAGAAATTTTAATTTTTCACATTTTTCCATGAAAAGTGCCCATACCCACCCCTTTGGGTTCTAGGGGAAATTCTCACTCGACACAATTCAAACAAAAATGTTTCCATGGTGTGTATTGTTGTTCAATTTCATCAAATAAACAAAATAAAACCCAGAGTTAATCATTAAAGACAAGAAATGAGCATAAAAGATGCCTCAGCGAAAGTGTAAATGTTAGTAAAAGAGCCCAAATTTCAAAAAATATTGCGAAAAACAAAAATCTTCCATTATAGAGTGAATGTTTGAGGTGTATAGAAGGCATTTATTTCATTTTTAGGAATTTTAATTTTTCACATTTTTCCATGAAAAGTGCCAATAACCCCCCCCTTTGGGTTCTAGGTGAAATTCTCACTCGACACAAATCAAACAAAAATGTTTCCATGGTGTGTATTGTTGTTCATTTTCATCAAATAAACAAAATAAAACCCAGAATAAATCATTAAAGACAAGAAATGAGCATAAAAGATACCTCAGCGCAAGTGTTAATGTTAGTAAAAGAGCCCAAATTTCTAAAAATATTGCGAAAAACAACAATCTTCCATTATAGAGTGAATGTTTGAGGTGTATAGCAGGCATTTATTTCATTTTTAGAAATTTTAATTTTTCACATTGTTCCATGAAAAGTGCCAAGAACCCTTTTTGGTTCTAGGTGAAATTCTCACTCGACACAAATCAAACAAAAATGTTTCCATGGTGTGTATTGTTTTTCATTTTCATCAAATAAACAAAATAAAACCCAGAATAAATCATTAAAGACAAGAAATGAGCATAAAAGATGCCTCAGCGCAAGTGGTAATGTAAGTAAAAGAGCCCAAATTTCTAAAAATATTGTGAAAAACAACAATCTTCTATTATAGAGTGAATGTTTGAGGTGTATAGAAGGCATTTATTTCATTTTTAGAAATTTTAATTTTTCACATTTTTCCCTGAAAAGTGCCAATACCCCCCTTTGGGTTCTAAGTGAAAATCTCACTCGACACAAATCAAACAAAAATGTTTCCATGGTGTGTATTGTTGTTCATTTTCATCAAATAAAGAAAATAAAACCCAGAATAAATCATTAAAGACAGGAAATGAGCATAAAAGATGCCTCAGCGCAAGTGTTAATGTTAGTAAAAGAGCCCAAATTTCAAAAAATTTTGCGAAAAACAACAATCTTCCATTATAGAGTGAATGTTTGAGGTGTATAGAAGGCATTTATTTCATTTTTAGAAATTTTAATTTTTCACATTTTTCCATGAAAAGTGCCCTTTGGGTTCTAGGTGAAATTCTCACTCGACACAAATCAAACAAAAATGTTTCCATGGCGTGTATTGTTGTTCAATTTCATCAAATAAACAAAATAAAACCCAGAATAAATCATTAAAGACAAGAAATGAGCATAAAAGATGCCTCAGCGCAAGTGTTAATGTTAGTAAAAGAGCCCAAATTTCAAAAAATATTGCGAAAAACAACAATCTTCCATTATAGAGTGAATGTTTGAGGTGTATAGAAGGCATTTATTTCATTTTTAGAAATTTTAATTTTTCACATTTTTCCATGAAAAGTGCCAATACCCCTCCCTTTGGGTTCTAGGTGAAAATCTCACTTGACACCACTCAAACAAAAATGTTTCCATTGTGTGTATTGTTGTTCATTTTCTTTAAATAAACAAAATAAAACCCAGAGTTAATCATTAAAGACAGGAAATGAGCATAAAAGATGCCTAAGCGCAAGTTTT
Organism: Hetaerina americana; assembly: GCF_022747635.1. Taxonomy (NCBI): domain Eukaryota; kingdom Metazoa; phylum Arthropoda; class Insecta; order Odonata; family Calopterygidae; genus Hetaerina; species Hetaerina americana. The sequence goes on from NW_027287125.1 coordinate 60,289, forward strand.
AATGTTAGTAAAAGAGCCCAAATTTCAAAAAATATTGCGAAAAAAAAACAATCTTCCATTATAGAGTGAATGTTTGAGGTGTATAGAAGGCATTTATTTCATTTTTAGAAATTTTAATTTTTTACATTTTTCCATGAAAAGTGCCAATACCCCCCAATTTTGGGTTCTAGGTGAAATTCTCACTCGACACAAATCAAACAAAAATGTTTCCATGGTGTGTATTGTTGTTCATTTTCATCAAATAAACAAAATAAAACCGAGAATAAATCATTAAAGACAAGAAATGAGCATAAAAGATACCTCAGCGCAAGTGTTAATGTTAGTAAAACAGCCCAAATTTCTAAAAATAATCCGAAAAACAACAATCTTCCATTATAGAGTGAATGTTTGAGGTTTATAGAAGGCATTTATTTCATTTTTAGAAATTTTAATTTTTCACATTGTTCCATGAAAAGTGCCAATACCGCCCCCTTTGGGTTCTACACGAAAATCACACTCGACACAAATCAAACAAAAATGTTTCCATGGTGTGTCTTGTTGTTCATTTTCATCAAATAAACAAAATAAAACCCAGAATTTATTATTAAACAAGAAATGAGCATAAAAGATGCCTCAGCGCAAGTGTAAATGTTAGTAAAAGAGCCCAAATTTCTAAAAATATTGCGAAAAACAACAATCATCCATTATAGAGTGAATGTTTGAGGTGTATAGAAGGCATTTATTTCATTTTTAGAAATTTTAATTTTTCACATTTTTCCATGAAAAGTGCCAATACCCCCCCCTTTGGGTTCTACACGAAAATCTCACTCGACACAAATCAAACAAAAATGTTTCCATGGTGTGTATTGTTGTTCATTTTCATCAAATAAACAAAATAAAACCCAGAATAAATCATTTAAGACAGGAAATGAGCATAAAAGATGCCTCAGCGCAAGTGTTAATGTTAGTAAAAGAGCCCAAATTTCAAAAAATATTGCGAAAAACAACAATCTTCCATTATAGAGTGAATGTTTGAGGTGTATAGAAGGCATTTATTTCATTTTTAGAAATTTTAATTTTTCACATTTTTCCATGAAAAGTGCCCTTTGGGTATAGGTGAAATTCTCACTTGACACAAATCAAACAAAAATGTTTCCATGGTGTGTACTGTTGTTCATTTTCATCAAATAAACAAAATAAAACCCAGAATAAATCATTAAAGACAGGAAATGAGCATAAAAGATACCTCAGCGCAAGTGTTAATGTTAGTAAAAGAGCCCAAATTTCAAAAAATATTGCGAAAAAAACAATCTTCCATTATAGAGTGAATGTTTGAGGTGTATAGAAGGCATTTATTTCATTTTTAGAAATTTTAATTTTTCACATTGTTCCATGAAAAGTGCCAATACCCCCCCCTTTGGGTTCTAGGTGAAATTCTCACTCGACACAATTCAAACAAAAATGTTTCCATGGTGTGTTTTTTTGTTCATTTTCATCAAATAAACAAAATAAAACCCAGAGTTAATCATTAAAGACAAGAAATGAGCATAAAAGATGCCTCAGCGCAAGTGTTAATGTTAGTAAAAGAGCCCAAATTTCAAAAAATATTGCGAAAAACAACAATCTTCCATTATAGAGTGAATGTTTGAGGTGTATAGAAGGCATTTATTTCATTTTTAGAAATTTTAATTTTTCACATTTTTCCCTGAAAAGTGCCAATACCCCCCTTTGGGTTCTAAGTGAAAATCTCACTCGACACAAATCAAACAAAAATGTTTCCATGGTGTGTATTGTTGTTCATTTTCATCAAATAAACAAAATAAAACCCAGAATAAATCATTAAAGACAGGAAATGAGCATAAAAGATTCCTCAGCGCAAGTGTTAATGTTAGTAAAAGAGCCCAAATTTCAAAAAATTTTGCGAAAAACAACAATCTTCCATTATAGAGTGAATGTTTGAGGTGTATAGAAGGCATTTATTTCATTTTTAGAAATTTTATTTTTTCACATTTTTCCATGAAAAGGGCCCTTTGGGTTCTAGGTGAAATTCTCAGTCGACACATATCAAACAAAAATGTTTCCATGGTGTGTATTGTTGTTCATTTTCATCAAATAAACAAAATAAAACCCAGAGTTAATCATTAAGGACAAGAAATGAGCATAAAAGATGCCTCAGCGTAAGTGTTAATGTAATTAAAAGAGCCCAAATTTCAAAAAATATTGCGAAAAACAACAATCTTCCATTACAGAGTGAATGTTTGAGGTGTATACAAGGCATTTATTTCATTTTTAGAAATTTTAATTTTTCACATTTTTCCATGAAAAGTGCCAATACCCCCCCCTTTGGGTTCTACACGAAAATCACCCTCGTTACAAATCAAACAAAAATGTTTCCATGGTGCGTATTGTTGTTCATTTTCATCAAATTAACAAAATAAAACCCAGAGTTAATCATTAAAGACAGGAAATGAGCATAAAAGATGCCTCAGCGCTCAGTAAAAGAGCCCAAATTTCAAAAAATATTGCGAAAAACAACAATCATCCATTATAGAGTGAATGTTTGAGGTGTATAGAAGGCATTTATTTCATTTTTAGAAATTTTAATTTTTAACATTTTTCCATGAAAAGTGCCAATACCCCCCTTTCGGTTCTACATGAAAATCTCACTCAACACAAATCAAACAAAAATGTTTCCATGATGTGTATTGTTGTTCATTTTCATCAAATAAACAAAATAAAACCCAGAATAAATCATTAAAGACAGGAAATGAGCATAAAAGATGCCTCAACGCAAGTGTTAATGTTAGTAAAAGAGCCCAAATTTCAAAAAATATTGCGAAAAACAACAATCTTCCATTATAGAGTGAATGTTTGAGGTGTATAGAAGGCATTTATTTCATTTTTAGAAATTTTAATTTTTCACATTTCTCCATGAAAAGTGCCAATACCCCCACCTTTGGGTTCTAGGTGAAATTCTCACTCAACACAAATCAAACAAAAATGTTTCCATGGTGTGTATTGTTGTTCTTTTCATCAAATAAACAAAATAAAACCCAGAGTTAATCATTAAAGACAAGAAATGAGCATAAGAGATGCCTCAGCGCAAGTGTTAATGTTAGAAAAAGAGCCCAAATTTCAAAAAATATTGCGAAAAACAACAATCTTCCATTATAGAGTGAGTGTTTGAGGTGTATAGAAGGCTTTTATTTCATTTTTTGTAATTTTAATTTTTCACATTTTTCCATGAAAAGTGCCAATACCCCCCCCTTTGGGTTCTAGCTGAAAGTCTCACTCGACTTAATTCAAACAACAATGTTTCCATGGTGTGTATTGTTGTTCATTTTCATCAAATAAACAAAATAAAACCCAGAATAATCATTAAAGACAAGAAATGAGCATAAAAGATGCCTCAGCGCAAGTGTTAATGTTAGTAAAAGAGCCCAAATTTCAAAAAATATTGCGAAAAACAACAATCTTCCATTATAGAGTGAATGTTTGAAGTGTATAGAAGGCATTTATTTCATTTTTAGAAATTTTAATTTTTCACATTTTTCAATGCAAAGTGCCCTTTGGGTTCTAAGTGAAATTCTCAGTCGACACATATCAAACAAAAATGTTTCCATGGTGTGTATTGTTGTTCATTTTCATCAAATAAACAAAATAAAACCCAGGATAAATCATTAAAGACAAGAAATGAGCATAAAAGATTCCTCAGCGCAAGTGTTAATATTAGTAAAAGAGCCCAAATTTTAAAAAAATATTGCGAAAAACAACAATCTTCCATTACAGAGTGAATGTTTGAGGTGTATAGAAGGCATTTATTTCATTTTTGGAAATTTTAATTTTTCACATTTTTCCATGAAAAGTGCCAATACCCCCCCCTTTGGGTTCTAGGTGAAATTCTCACTCGACACAAATCAAACAAAAATGTTTCCAAGGCGTGTATTGTTGTTCATTTTCATCAAATAAACAAAATAAAACCCAGAATAAATCATTAAAGACAGGAAATGAGCATAAAAGATGCCTGAGCGCAAGTGTTAATGCTAGTCAAAGAGCCCAAATTTCAAAAAATATTGCGAAAAACAACAATCTTCCATTATAGAGTGAATGTTTGAGGTGTATAGAAGGTATTTATTTCATTTTTAGAAATTTATTTTTTCACATTTTTCCATGAAAAGTGCCCTTTGGGTTCTAGGTGAAATTCTCAGTCGACACATATCAAACAAAAATGTTTCCATGGTGTGTATTGTTGTTCATTTTCATCAAATAAACAAAATAAAACCCAGAGTTAATCATTAAAGACAAGAAATGAGCATAAAAGATGCCTCAGCGCAAGTGTTAATATTAGTAAAAGAGGCCAAATTTCAAAAAATATTGCGAAAAACAACAATCTTCCATTATAGAGTGAATGTTTGAGGTGTATAGCAGGCATTTATTTCATTTTTAGAAATTTTAATTTTTCACATTGTTCCATGAAAAGTGCCAATACCCCCCCCTTTGGGTTCTACACGAAAATCACACTCGACACAAATCAAACAAAAATGTTTCCATGGTGTGTATTGTTGTTCATTTTCATCAAATAAACAAAATAAAACCCAGAATAAATCATTAAAGACAGGAAATGAGCATAAAAGATTCCTCAGCGCAAGTGTTAATGTTAGTAAAAGAGCCCAAATTTCAAAAAATTTTGCGAAAAACAACAATCTTCCATTATAGAGTGAATGTTTGAGGTGTATAGAAGGCATTTATTTCATTTTTAGAAATTTTATTTTTTCACATTTTTCCATGAAAAGGGCCCTTTGGGTTCTAGGTGAAATTCTCAGTCGACACATATCAAACAAAAATGTTTCCATGGTGTGTATTGTTGTTCATTTTCATCAAATAAACAAAATAAAACCCAGAGTTAATCATTAAGGACAAGAAATGAGCATAAAAGATGCCTCAGCGTAAGTGTTAATGTAATTAAAAGAGCCCAAATTTCAAAAAATATTGCGAAAAACAACAATCTTCCATTACAGAGTGAATGTTTGAGGTGTATACAAGGCATTTATTTCATTTTTAGAAATTTTAATTTTTCACATTTTTCCATGAAAAGTGCCAATACCCCCCCCTTTGGGTTCTACACGAAAATCACCCTCGTTACAAATCAAACAAAAATGTTTCCATGGTGCGTATTGTTGTTCATTTTCATCAAATTAACAAAATAAAACCCAGAGTTAATCATTAAAGACAGGAAATGAGCATAAAAGATGCCTCAGCGCTCAGTAAAAGAGCCCAAATTTCAAAAAATATTGCGAAAAACAACAATCATCCATTATAGAGTGAATGTTTGAGGTGTATAGAAGGCATTTATTTCATTTTTAGAAATTTTAATTTTTAACATTTTTCCATGAAAAGTGCCAATACCCCCCTTTCGGTTCTACATGAAAATCTCATTCAACACAAATCAAACAAAAATGTTTCCATGATGTGTATTGTTGTTCATTTTCATCAAATAAACAAAATAAAACCCAGAATAAATCATTAAAGACAGGAAATGAGCATAAAAGATGCCTCAACGCAAGTGTTAATGTTAGTAAAAGAGCCCAAATTTCAAAAAATATTGCGAAAAACAACAATCTTCCATTATAGAGTGAATGTTTGAGGTGTATAGAAGGCATTTATTTCATTTTTAGAAATTTTAATTTTTCACATTTCTCCATGAAAAGTGCCAATACCCCCACCTTTGGGTTCTAGGTGAAATTCTCACTCAACACAAATCAAACAAAAATGTTTCCATGGTGTGTATTGTTGTTCTTTTCATCAAATAAACAAAATAAAACCCAGAGTTAATCATTAAAGACAAGAAATGAGCATAAGAGATGCCTCAGCGCAAGTGTTAATGTTAGAAAAAGAGCCCAAATTTCAAAAAATATTGCGAAAAACAACAATCTTCCATTATAGAGTGAGTGTTTGAGGTGTATAGAAGGCTTTTATTTCATTTTTTGTAATTTTAATTTTTCACATTTTTCCATGAAAAGTGCCAATACCCCCCCCTTTGGGTTCTAGCTGAAAGTCTCACTCGACTTAATTCAAACAACAATGTTTCCATGGTGTGTATTGTTGTTCATTTTCATCAAATAAACAAAATAAAACCCAGAATAATCATTAAAGACAAGAAATGAGCATAAAAGATGCCTCAGCGCAAGTGTTAATGTTAGTAAAAGAGCCCAAATTTCAAAAAATATTGCGAAAAACAACAATCTTCCATTATAGAGTGAATGTTTGAAGTGTATAGAAGGCATTTATTTCATTTTTAGAAATTTTAATTTTTCACATTTTTCAATGCAAAGTGCCCTTTGGGTTCTAAGTGAAATTCTCAGTCGACACATATCAAACAAAAATGTTTCCATGGTGTGTATTGTTGTTCATTTTCATCAAATAAACAAAATAAAACCCAGGATAAATCATTAAAGACAAGAAATGAGCATAAAAGATTCCTCAGCGCAAGTGTTAATATTAGTAAAAGAGCCCAAATTTTAAAAAAATATTGCGAAAAACAACAATCTTCCATTACAGAGTGAATGTTTGAGGTGTATAGAAGGCATTTATTTCATTTTTGGAAATTTTAATTTTTCACATTTTTCCATGAAAAGTGCCAATACCCCCCCCTTTGGGTTCTAGGTGAAATTCTCACTCGACACAAATCAAACAAAAATGTTTCCAAGGCGTGTATTGTTGTTCATTTTCATCAAATAAACAAAATAAAACCCAGAATAAATCATTAAAGACAGGAAATGAGCATAAAAGATGCCTGAGCGCAAGTGTTAATGCTAGTCAAAGAGCCCAAATTTCAAAAAATATTGCGAAAAACAACAATCTTCCATTATAGAGTGAATGTTTGAGGTGTATAGAAGGTATTTATTTCATTTTTAGAAATTTATTTTTTCACATTTTTCCATGAAAAGTGCCCTTTGGGTTCTAGGTGAAATTCTCAGTCGACACATATCAAACAAAAATGTTTCCATGGTGTGTATTGTTGTTCATTTTCATCAAATAAACAAAATAAAACCCAGAGTTAATCATTAAAGACAAGAAATGAGCATAAAAGATGCCTCAGCGCAAGTGTTAATATTAGTAAAAGAGGCCAAATTTCAAAAAATATTGCGAAAAACAACAATCTTCCATTATAGAGTGAATGTTTGAGGTGTATAGCAGGCATTTATTTCATTTTTAGAAATTTTAATTTTTCACATTGTTCCATGAAAAGTGCCAATACCCCCCCCCTTTGGGTTCTACACGAAAATCACACTCGACACAAATCAAACAAAAATGTTTCCATGGTGTGTCTTGTTGTTCATTTTCATCAAATAAACAAAATAAAACCCAGAATATATCATTAAACAAGAAATGAGCATAAAAGATGCCTCAGCGCAAGTGTTAATGTTAGTAAAAGAGCCCAAATTTCTAAAAATATTGCGAAAAACAACAATCTTACATTATAGAGTGAATGTTTGAGGTGTATAGAAGGCATTTATTTCATTTTTAGAAATTTTAATCTTTCACATTTTTCCCTGAAAAGTGCCAATACCCCCCTTTGGGTTCTAAGTGAAAATCTCACTCGACACAAATCAAACAAAAATGTTTCCATGGTGTGTATTGTTGTTCATTTTCATCAAATAAACAAAATAAAACCCAGAATAAATCATGAAAGACAGGAAATGAGCATAAAAGATGCCTCAGCGCAAGTGTTAATGTTTGTAAAAGAGCCCAAATTTCAAAAAATTTTGCGAAAAACAACAATCTTCCATTATAGAGTGAATGTTTGAGGTGTATAGAAGGCATTTATTTCATTTTTAGAAATTTTATTTTTTCACAGTTTTCCATGAAAAGTGCCCTTTGGGTTCTAGGTGAAATTCTCAGTCGACACATATCAAACAAAAATGTTTCCATGGTGTGTATTGTTGTTCATTTTCATCAAATTAACAAAATAAAACCCAGAGTTAATCATTAAGGACAAGAAATGAGCATAAAAGATGCCTCAGCGCTAGTGTTAATGTTAGTAAAAGAGCCCAAATTTCAAAAATTATATTGCGAAAAACAACAATCTTCCATCACAGAGTGAATGTTTGAGGTGTATACAAGGCATTTATTTCATTTTTAGAAATTTTAATTTTTCACATTTTTCCATGAAAAGTGCCAATACCCCCCCCTTTGGGTTCTACACGAAAATCACCCTCGACACAAATCAAACAAAAATGTTTCCATGGTGCGTATTGTTGTTCATTTTCATCAAATAAACAAAATAAAACCCAGAGTTAATCATTAAAGACAGGAAATGAGCATAAAAGATGCCTCAGCGCTCAGTAAAAGAGCCCAAATTTCAAAAAATATTGCGAAAAACAACAATCATCCATTATAGAGTGAATGTTTGAGGTGTATAGAAGGCATTTATTTCATTTTTAGAAATTTTAATTTTTAACATTTTTCCATGAAAAGTGCCAATACCCCCCTTTAGGTTCTACATGAAAATCTCACTCAACACAAATCAAACAAAAATGTTTCCATGGTGTGTATTGTTGTTCATTTTCATCAAATAAACAAAATAAAACCCAGAATAAATCATTAAAGACAGGAAATGAGCATAAAAGATGCCTCAGCGCAAGTGTTAATGTTAGTAAAAGAGCCCAAATTTCAAAAAATATTGCGAAAAACAACAATCTTCCATTATAGAGTGAATGTTTGAGGTGTATAGAAGGCATTTATTTCATTTTTAGAAATTTTAATTTTTCACATTTCTCCATGAAAAGTGCCAATACCCCCACCTTTGGGTTCTAGGTGAAATTCTCACTCAACACAAATCAAACAAAAATGTTTCCATGGTGTGTATTGTTGTTCTTTTCATCAAATAAACAAAATAAAACCCAGAGTTAATCATTAAAGACAAGAAATGAGCATAAAAGATGCCTCAGCGCAAGTGTTAATAATAGAAAAAGAGCCCAAATTTCAAAAAATATTGCGAAAAACAACAATCTTCCATTATAGAGTGAATGTTTGAGGTGTATAGAAGGCATTTATTTCATTTTTAGAAATTTTAATTTTTCACATTTTTCCATGAAAAGTGCCAATACCCCCCCCTTTGGGTTCTAGGTGAAACTCTTACTCGACACAAATCAAACAAAAATGTTTCCATGGCGTGTATTGTTGTTCATTTTCATCAAATAAACAAAATAAAACCCAGAATAAATCATTAAAGACAGGAAATGAGCATAAAAGATGCCTCAGCGCAAGTGTTAATGTTAGTAAAACCGCCCCAAATTTCAAAAAATATTGCGAAAAACAACAATCTTCCATTACAGAGTGAATGTTTGAGGTGTATAGAAGGCATTTATTTCATTTTTGGAAATTTTAATTTTTCACATTTTTCCATGAAAAGTGCCAATACCCCCCCCTTTGGGTTCTAGGTGAAATTCTCACTCGACACAAATCAAACAAAAATGTTTCCAAGGCGTGTATTGTTGTTCATTTTCATCAAATAAAAAAAATAAAACCCAGAATAAATCATTAAAGACAGGAAATGAGCATAAAAGATGCCTGAGCGCAAGTGTTAATGCTAGTCAAAGAGCCCAAATTTCAAAAAATATTGCGAAAAACAACAATCTTCCATTATAGAGTGAATGTTTGAGGTGTATAGCAGGCATTTATTTCATTTTTAGAAATTTTAATTTTTCACATTGTTCCATGAAAAATGCCAAGAACCCTTTTGGGTTCTAGGTGAAATTCTCACTCGACACAAATCAAACAAAAATGTTTCCATGGCGTGTATTGTTGTTCAATTTCATCAAATAAACAAAATAAAACCCAGAATAAATCATTAAGGACAAGAAATGAGCATAAAAGATGCCTCAGCGCTAGTGTTAATGTTAGTAAAAGAGCCCAAATTTCAAAAAATATTGCGAAAAACAACAATCTTCCATTATAGAGTGAATGTTTGAGGTGTATAGAAGGCATTTATTTCATTTTTAGAAATTTTAATTTTTCACATTTTTCCATGAAAAGTGCCAATACCCCTCCCTTTGGGTTCTAGGTGAAAATCTCACTTGACACAAATCAAACAAAAATGTTTCCATTGTGTGTATTGTTGTTCATTTTCATCAAATAAACAAAATAAAACCCAGAATATATCATTAAACAAGAAATGAGCATAAAAGATGCCTCAGCGCAAGTGTTAATGTTAGTAAAAGAGCCCAAATTTCTAAAAATATTGCGAAAAACAACAATCTTACATTATAGAGTGAATGTTTGAGGTGTATAGAAGGCATTTATTTCATTTTTAGAAATTTTAATCTTTCACATTTTTCCCTGAAAAGTGCCAATACCCCCCTTTGGGTTCTAAGTGAAAATCTCACTCGACACAAATCAAACAAAAATGTTTCCATGGTGTGTATTGTTGTTCATTTTCATCAAATAAACAAAATAAAACCCAGAATAAATCATGAAAGACAGGAAATGAGCATAAAAGATGCCTCAGCGCAAGTGTTAATGTTTGTAAAAGAGCCCAAATTTCAAAAAATTTTGCGAAAAACAACAATCTTCCATTATAGAGTGAATGTTTGAGGTGTATAGAAGGCATTTATTTCATTTTTAGAAATTTTATTTTTTCACAGTTTTCCATGAAAAGTGCCCTTTGGGTTCTAGGTGAAATTCTCAGTCGACACATATCAAACAAAAATGTTTCCATGGTGTGTATTGTTGTTCATTTTCATCAAATTAACAAAATAAAACCCAGAGTTAATCATTAAGGACAAGAAATGAGCATAAAAGATGCCTCAGCGCTAGTGTTAATGTTAGTAAAAGAGCCCAAATTTCAAAAAATATTGCGAAAAACAACAATCTTCCATCACAGAGTGAATGTTTGAGGTGTATACAAGGCATTTATTTCATTTTTAGAAATTTTAATTTTTCACATTTTTCCATGAAAAGTGCCAATACCCCCCCCTTTGGGTTCTACACGAAAATCACCCTCGACACAAATCAAACAAAAATGTTTCCATGGTGCGTATTGTTGTTCATTTTCATCAAATAAACAAAATAAAACCCAGAGTTAATCATTAAAGACAGGAAATGAGCATAAAAGATGCCTCAGCGCTCAGTAAAAGAGCCCAAATTTCAAAAAATATTGCGAAAAACAACAATCATCCATTATAGAGTGAATGTTTGAGGTGTATAGAAGGCATTTATTTCATTTTTAGAAATTTTAATTTTTAACATTTTTCAATGAAAAGTGCCAATACCCCCCTTTAGGTTCTACATGAAAATCTCACTCGACACAAATCAAACAAAAATGTTTCCATGGTGTGTATTGTTGTTCATTTTCATCAAATAAACAAAATAAAACCCAGAATAAATCATTAAAGACAGGAAATGAGCATAAAAGATGCCTCAGCGCAAGTGTTAATGTTAGTAAAAGAGCCCAAATTTCAAAAAATATTGCGAAAAACAACAATCTTCCATTATAGAGTGAATGTTTGAGGTGTATAGAAGGCATTTCTTTCATTTTTAGAAATTTTAATTTTTCACATTTTTCAATGCAAAGTGCCCTTTGGGTTCTAGGTGAAATTCTCACTCGACACATAACAAACAAAAATGTTTCCATGGTGTGTATTGTTGTTCATTTTCATCAAATAAACAAAATAAAACCCAGGATAAATCTTTAAAGACAAGAAATGAGCATAAAAGATGCCTCAGCGCAAGTGTTAATATTAGTAAAAGAGCCCAAATTTTAAAAAAATATTGCGAAAAACAACAATCTTCCATTACAGAGTGAATGTTTGAGGTGTATAGAAGGCATTTATTTCATTTTTGGAAATTTTAATTTTTCACATTTTTCCATGAAAAGTGCCAATACCCCCCCCTTTGGGTTCTAGGTGAAATTCTCACTCGACACAAATCAAACAAAAATGTTTCCAAGGCGTGTATTGTTGTTCATTTTCATCAAATAAACAAAATAAAACCCAGAATAAATCATTAAAGACAGGAAATGAGCATAAAAGATGCCTGAGCGCAAGTGTTAATGCTAGTCAAAGAGCCCAAATTTCAAAAAATATTGCGAAAAACAACAATCTTCCATTATAGAGTGAATGTTTGAGGTGTATAGAAGGTATTTATTTCATTTTTGGAAATTTATTTTTTCACATTTTTCCATGAAAAGTGCCCTTTGGGTTCTAGGTGATATTCTCAGTCGACACATATCAAACAAAAATGTTTCCATGGTGTGTATTGTTGTTCATTTTCATCAAATAAACAAAATAAAACCCAGAGTTAATCATTAAAGACAAGAAATGAGCATAAAAGATGCCTCAGCGCAAGTGTTAATATTAGTAAAAGATGCCAAATTTCAAAAAATATTGCGAAAAACAACAATCTTCCATTATAGAGTGAATGTTTGAGGTGTATAGCAGGCATTTATTTCATTTTTAGAAATTTTAATTTTTCACATTGTTCATTTGAAAAGTGCCAAGAACCCTTTTGGGTTCTAGGTGAAATTCTCACTCGACACAAATCAAACAAAAATGTTTCCATGGTGTGTATTGTTATTTCATTTTCATCAAATAAACAAAATAAAACCCAGAATAAATCATTAAAGACAAGAAATGAGCATAAAAGATGCCTGAGCGCAAGTGTTAATGTTAGTAAAAGAGCCCAAATTTCAAAAAATATTGCGAAAAACAACAATCTTCCATTATAGAGTAAATGTTTGAGGTGTATAGAAGGCATTTATTTCATTTTTCGAAATTTTAATTTTTCACATTTTTCCATGAAAAGTGCCAATACCCCCCCCTTAGGGTTCTACATGAAAATCACACTCGACACAAATCAAACAAAAATGTTTCCATGGTGTGTATTGTTGTTCATTTTCATCAAATAAACAAAATAAAACCCAGAATAAATCATTAAAGACGGGAAATGAGCATAAAAGATGCCTCAGCGCAAGTGTTAATGTTAGTAAAAGAGCCCAAATTTCAAAAAATTTTGCGAAAAACAACAATCTTCCATTATAGAGTGAATGTTTGAGGTGTATAGAAGGCATTTATTTCATTTTTAGAAATTTTAATTTTTCACATTTTTCCATGAAAAGTGCCCTTTGGGTTCTAGGTGAAATTCTCACTCGACACAAATCAAACAAAAATGTTTCCATGGCGTGTATTCTTGTTCAATTTCATCAAATAAACAAAATAAAACCCAGAATAAATCATTAAAGACAAGAAATGAGCATAAAAGATGCCTCAGCGCAAGGGTTAATGTTAGTAAATGAGCCCAAATTTCAAAAAATATTGCGAAAAACAACAATCTTCCATTATAGAGTGAATGTTTGAGGTGTATAGAAGGCATTTATTTCATTTTTAGAAATTTTAATTTTTCACATTTTTCCATGAAAAGTGCCAATACCCCTCCCTTTGGGTTCTAGGTGAAAATCTCACTTGACACAAATCAAACAAAAATGTTTCCATTGTGTGTATTGTTGTTCATTTTCTTTAAATAAACAAAATAAAACCCAGAGTTAATCATTAAAGACAGGAAATGAGCATAAAAGATGCCTAAGCGCAAGTTTTAATGTTAGTAAAAGAGCCCAAATTTCAAAAAATATTGCGAAAAAAAACAATCTTCCATTATAGAGTGAATGTTTGAGGTGTATAGAAGGCATTTATTTCATTTTTAGAAATTTTAATTTTTTACATTTTTCCATGAAAAGTGCCAATACCCCCCCCTTTGGGTTCTAGGTGAATTTCTCACTCGACACAAATCAAACAAAAATGTTTCCATGTTGTGTATTGTTGTTCATTTTCATCAAATAAACAAAATAAAACCCAGAATAAATCATTAAAGACAAGAAATGAGCATTAAAGATACCTCAGCGCAAGGGTTAATGTTATTTTAAGAGCCCAAATTTCAAAAAATATTGCGAAAAACAACAATCTTCCATTTTAGAGTGAATGTTTGAGGTGTATAGAAGGCATTTATTTCATTTTTAGAAATTTTAATTTTTCACATTGTTCCATGAAAACTGCCAATACCCCCCCCTTTGGGTTCTACACGAAAATCACACTCGACACAAATCAAACAAAAATGTTTCCATGGTGTGTCTTGTTGTTCATTTTCATCAAATAAACAAAATAAAACCCAGAATATATTATTAAACAAGAAATGAGCATAAATGATGCCTCAGCGCAAGTGGTAATGTTAGTAAAAGAGCCCAAATTTCTAAAAATATTGTGAAAAACAACAATCTTCCATTATAGAGTGAATGTTTGAGGTGTATAGAAGGCATTTATTTCATTTTTAGAAATTTTAATTTTTCACATTTTTCCATGAAAAGTGCCAATACCCCTCCCTTTGGGTTCTAGGTGAAAATCTCACTTGACACAAATCAAACAAAAATGTTTCCATTGTGTGTATTGTTGTTCATTTTCATCAAATAAACAAAATAAAACCCAGAATATATCATTAAACAAGAAATGAGCATAAAAGATGCCTCAGCGCAAGTGTTAATGTTAGTAAAAGAGCCCAAATTTCTAAAAATATTGCGAAAAACAACAATCTTACATTATAGAGTGAATGTTTGAGGTGTATAGAAGGCATTTATTTCATTTTTAGAAATTTTAATCTTTCACATTTTTCCCTGAAAAGTGCCAATACCCCCCTTTGGGTTCTAAGTGAAAATCTCACTCGACACAAATCAAACAAAAATGTTTCCATGGTGTGTATTGTTGTTCATTTTCATCAAATAAACAAAATAAAACCCAGAATAAATCATGAAAGACAGGAAATGAGCATAAAAGATGCCTCAGCGCAAGTGTTAATGTTTGTAAAAGAGCCCAAATTTCAAAAAATTTTGCGAAAAACAACAATCTTCCATTATAGAGTGAATGTTTGAGGTGTATAGAAGGCATTTATTTCATTTTTAGAAATTTTATTTTTTCACAGTTTTCCATGAAAAGTGCCCTTTGGGTTCTAGGTGAAATTCTCAGTCGACACATATCAAACAAAAATGTTTCCATGGTGTGTATTGTTGTTCATTTTCATCAAATTAACAAAATAAAACCCAGAGTTAATCATTAAGGACAAGAAATGAGCATAAAAGATGCCTCAGCGCTAGTGTTAATGTTAGTAAAAGAGCCCAAATTTCAAAAAATATTGCGAAAAACAACAATCTTCCATCACAGAGTGAATGTTTGAGGTGTATACAAGGCATTTATTTCATTTTTAGAAATTTTAATTTTTCACATTTTTCCATGAAAAGTGCCAATACCCCCCCCTTTGGGTTCTACACGAAAATCACCCTCGACACAAATCAAACAAAAATGTTTCCATGGTGCGTATTGTTGTTCATTTTCATCAAATAAACAAAATAAAACCCAGAGTTAATCATTAAAGACAGGAAATGAGCATAAAAGATGCCTCAGCGCTCAGTAAAAGAGCCCAAATTTCAAAAAATATTGCGAAAAACAACAATCATCCATTATAGAGTGAATGTTTGAGGTGTATAGAAGGCATTTATTTCATTTTTAGAAATTTTAATTTTTAACATTTTTCAATGAAAAGTGCCAATACCCCCCTTTAGGTTCTACATGAAAATCTCACTCGACACAAATCAAACAAAAATGTTTCCATGGTGTGTATTGTTGTTCATTTTCATCAAATAAACAAAATAAAACCCAGAATAAATCATTAAAGACAGGAAATGAGCATAAAAGATGCCTCAGCGCAAGTGTTAATGTTAGTAAAAGAGCCCAAATTTCAAAAAATATTGCGAAAAACAACAATCTTCCATTATAGAGTGAATGTTTGAGGTGTATAGAAGGCATTTATTTCATTTTTAGAAATTTTAATTTTTCACATTTTTCAATGCAAAGTGCCCTTTGGGTTCTAGGTGAAATTCTCACTCGACACATATCAAACAAAAATGTTTCCATGGTGTGTATTGTTGTTCATTTTCATCAAATAAACAAAATAAAACCCAGGATAAATCTTTAAAGACAAGAAATGAGCATAAAAGATGCCTCAGCGCAAGTGTTAAAATTAGTAAAAGAGCCCAAATTTTAAAAAAATATTGCGAAAAACAACAATCTTCCATTTCAGAGTGAATGTTTGAGGTGTATAGAAGGCATTTATTTCATTTTTGGAAATTTTAATTTTTCACATTTTTCCATGAAAAGTGCCAATACCCCCCCCTTTGGGTTCTAGGTGAAATTCTCACTCGACACAAATCAAACAAAAATGTTTCCAAGGCGTGTATTGTTGTTCATTTTCATCAAATAAACAAAATAAAACCCAGAATAAATCATTAAAGACAGGAAATGAGCATAAAAGATGCCTGAGCGCAAGTGTTAATGCTAGTCAAAGAGCCCAAATTTCAAAAAATATTGCGAAAAACAACAATCTTCCATTATAGAGTGAATGTTTGAGGTGTATAGAAGGTATTTATTTCATTTTTGGAAATTTATTTTTTCACATTTTTCCATTAAAAGTGCCCTTTGGGTTCTAGGTGACATTCTCAGTCGACACATATCAAACAAAAATGTTTCCATGGTGTGTATTGTTGTTCATTTTCATCAAATAAACAAAATAAAACCCAGAGTTAATCATTAAAGACAAGAAATGAGCATAAAAGATGCCTCAGCGCAAGTGTTAATATTAGTAAAAGAGGCCAAATTTCAAAAAATATTGCGAAAAACAACAATTTTCCATTATAGAGTGAATGTTTGAGGTGTATAGCAGGCATTTATTTCATTTTTAGAAATTTTAATTTTTCACATTGTTCATTTGAAAAGTGCCAAGAACCCTTTTGGGTTCTAGGTGAAATTCTCACTCGACACAAATCAAACAAAAATGTTTCCATGGTGTGTATTGTTATTTCATTTTCATCAAATAAACAAAATAAAACCCAGAATAAATCATTAAAGACAAGAAATGAGCATAAAAGATGCCTGAGCGCAAGTGTTAATGTTAGTAAAAGAGCCCAAATTTCAAAAAATATTGCGAAAAACAACAATCTTCCATTATAGAGTAAATGTTTGAGGTGTATAGAAGGCATTTATTTCATTTTTCGAAATTTTAATTTTTCACATTTTTCCATGAAAAGTGCCAATACCCCCCCCTTAGGGTTCTACATGAAAATCACACTCGACACAAATCAAACAAAAATGTTTCCATGGTGTGTATTGTTGTTCATTTTCATCAAATAAACAAAATAAAACCCAGAATAAATCATTAAAGACAGGAAATGAGCATAAAAGATGCCTCAGCGCAAGTGTTAATGTTAGTAAAAGAGCCCAAATTTCAAAAAATTTTGCGAAAAACAACAATCTTCCATTATAGAGTGAATGTTTGAGGTGTATAGAAGGCATTTATTTCATTTTTAGAAATTTTAATTTTTCACATTTTTCCATGAAAAGTGCCCTTTGGGTTCTAGGTGAAATTCTCACTCGACACAAATCAAACAAAAATGTTTCCATGGCGTGTATTGTTGTTCAATTTCATCAAATAAACAAAATAAAACCCAGAATAAATCATTAAAGACAAGAAATGAGCATAAAAGATGCCTCAGCGCAAGGGTTAATGTTAGTAAATGAGCCCAAATTTCAAAAAATATTGCGAAAAACAACAATCTTCCATTATAGAGTGAATGTTTGAGGTGTATAGAAGGCATTTATTTCATTTTTAGAAATTTTAATTTTTCACATTTTTCCATGAAAAGTGCCAATACCCCTCCCTTTGGGTTCTAGGTGAAAATCTCACTTGACACAAATCAAACAAAAATGTTTCCATTGTGTGTATTGTTGTTCATTTTCTTTAAATAAACAAAATAAAACCCAGAGTTAATCATTAAAGACAGGAAATGAGCATAAAAGATGCCTGAGCGCAAGTTTTAATGTTAGTAAAAGAGCCCAAATTTCAAAAAATATTGCGAAAAAAAACAATCTTCCATTATAGAGTGAATGTTTGAGGTGTATAGAAGGCATTTATTTCATTTTTAGAAATTTTAATTTTTTACATTTTTCCATGAAAAGTGCCAATACCCCCCCCTTTGGGTTCTAGGTGAATTTCTCACTCGACACAAATCAAACAAAAATGTTTCCATGTTGTGTATTGTTGTTCATTTTCATCAAATAAACAAAATAAAACCCAGAATAAATCATTAAAGACAAGAAATGAGCATAAAAGATACCTCAGCGCAAGGGTTAATGTTATTTTAAGAGCCCAAATTTCAAAAAATATTGCGAAAAACAACAATCTTCCATTTTAGAGTGAATGTTTGAGGTGTATAGAAGGCATTTATTTCATTTTTAGAAATTTTAATTTTTCACATTGTTCCATGAAAACTGCCAATACCCCCCCCTTTGGGTTCTACACGAAAATCACACTCGACACAAATCAAACAAAAATGTTTCCATGGTGTGTCTTGTTGTTCATTTTCATCAAATAAACAAAATAAAACCCAGAATATATTATTAAACAAGAAATGAGCATAAATGATGCCTCAGCGCAAGTGGTAATGTTAGTAAAAGAGCCCAAATTTCTAAAAATATTGTGAAAAACAACAATCTTCCATTATAGAGTGAATGTTTGAGGTGTATAGAAGGCATTTATTTCATTTTTAGAAATTTTAATTTTTCACATTTTTCCATGAAAAGTGCCAATACCCCCCTTTGGGTTCTAAGTGAAAATCTCACTCGACACAAATCAAACAAAAATGTTTCCATGGTGTGTATTGTTGTTCATTTTCATCAAATAAACAAAATAAAACCCAGAATAAATCATTAAAGACAGGAAATGAGCATAAAAGATGCCTCAGCGCAAGTGTTAATGTTAGTAAAAGAGCCCAAATTTCAAAAAATTTTGCGAAAAACAACAATCTTCCATTATAGAGTGAATGTTTGAGGTGTATAGAAGGCATTTATTTCATTTTTAGAAATTTTAATTTTTCACATTTTTCATGAAAAGTGCCCTTTGGGTTCTAGGTGAAATTCTCACTTGACACAAATCAAACAAAAATGTTTCCATGGTGTGTACTGTTATTCATTTTCATCAAATAAACAAAATAAAACCCAGAATAAATCATTAAAGACAGGAAATGAGCATAAAAGATACCTCAGCGCAAGTGTTAATGTTAGTAAAAGAGCCCAAATTTCAAAAAATATTGCGAAAAACAACAATCTTCCATTATAGAGTGAATGTTTGAGGTGTATAGAAGGCATTTATTTCATTTTTAGAAATTTTAATTTTTCACATTGTTCCATGAAAAGTGCCAATACCCCCCCCTTTGGGTTCTGCACGAAAATCACTCTCGACACAAATCAAACAAAAATGTTTCCATGGTGTGTCTTGTTGTTCATTTTCATCAAATAAACAAAATAAAACCCAGAATATATCATTAAACAAGAAATGAGCATAAAAGATGCCTCAGCGCAAGTGTTAATGTTAGTATATGAGCCCAAATTTCTAAAAATTTTGCGAAAAACAACAATCTTACATTATAGAGTGAATGTTTGAGGTGTATAGAAGGCATTTATTTCATTTTTAGAAATTTTAATTTTTCACATTTTTCCCTGAAAAGTGCCAATACCCCCCTTTGGGTTCTAAGTGAAAATCTCACTCGACACAAATCAAACAAAAATGTTTCCATGGTGTGTTTTGTTGTTCATTTTCATCAAATAAACAAAATAAAACCCAGAATAAATCATTAAAGACAGGAAATGAGCATAAAAGATGCCTCAGCGCAAGTGTTAATGTTAGTAAAAGAGCCCAAATTTCAAAAAATTTTGCGAAAATCAACAATCTTCCATTATAGAGTGAATGTTTGAGGTGTATAGAAGGCATTTATTTCATTTTTAGAAATTTTATTTTTTCACATTTTTCCATGAAAAGTGCCCTTTGGGTACTAGGTGAAATTCTCAGTCGACACATATCAAACAAAAATGTTTCCATGGTGTGTATTGTTGTTCATTTTCATCAAATAAACAAAATAAAACCCAGAGTTAATCATTAAGGACAAGATATGAGCATAAAAGATGCCTCAGCGCAAGTGTTAATGTTAGTAAAAGAGCCCAAATTTCAAAAAATATTGCGAAAAACAACAATCTTCCATTACAGAGTGAATGTTTGAGGTGTATACAAGGCATTTATTTCATTTTTAGAAATTTTAATTTTTCACATTTTTCCATGAAAAGTGCCAATACCCCCCCTTTGGGTTCTACACGAAAATCACCCTCAACACAAATCAAACAAAAATGTTTCCATGGTGCGTATTGTTGTTCATTTTCATCAAATAAACAAAATAAAACCCAGAGTTAATCATTAAAGACAGGAAATGAGCATAAAAGATGCCTCAGCGCTTAGTAAAAGAGCCCAAATTTCAAAAAATATTGCGAAAAACAACAATCTTCCATTATAGAGTGAATGTTTGAGGTGTATAGAAGGCATTTATTTCATTTTTAGAAATTTTAATTTTTAACATTTTTCCATGAAAAGTGCCAATACCCCCCCTTTAGGTTCTACATGAAAATCTCACTCGACACAAATCAAACAAAAATGTTTCCATGGTGTGTATTGTTGTTCATTTTCATCAAATAAACAAAATAAAACCCAGAATAAATCATTAAAGACAGGAAATGAGCATAAAAGATGCCTCAGCGCAAGTGTTAATGTTAGTAAAAGAGCCCAAATTTCAAAAAATATTGCGAAAAACAACAATCTTCCATTATAGAGTGAATGTTTGAGGTGTATAGAAGGCATTTATTTCATTTTTAGAAATTTTAATTTTTCACATTTCTCCATGAAAAGTGCCAATACCCCCACCTTTGGGTTCTAGGTGAAATTCTCACTCGACACAATTCAAAGAAAAATGTTTCCATGGTGTGTATTGTTGTTCTTTTCATCAAATAAACAAAATAAAACCCAGAATAAATCATTAAAGACAAGAAATGAGCATAAAAGATGCCTCAACGCAAGTGTAAATGTTAGTAAAAGAGCCCAAATTTCAAAAAATATTGCGAAAAACAACAATCTTCCATTATAGAGTAAATGTTTGAGGTGTATAGAAGGCATTTATTTCATTTTTCGAAATTTTAATTTTTCACATTTTCCATGAAAAGTGCCAATACCCCCCCCTTTGGGTTCTACACGAAAATCACACTCGACACAAATCAAACAAAAATGTTTCCATGGTGTGTCTTGTTGTTCATTTTCATCAAATAAACAAAATAAAACCCAGAATATATCATTTAACAAGAAATGAGCATAAAAGATGCCTCAGCGCAAGTGTTAATGTTAGTAAATGAGCCCAAATTTCAAAAAATATTGCGAAAAACAGCAATCTTCCATTATAGAGTGAATGTTTGAGGTGTATAGAAGGCATTTATTTCATTTTTTGTAATTTTAATTTTTCACATTTTTCCATGAAAAGTGCCAATACCCCCCCCTTTGGGTTCTAGCTGAAAGTCTCACTCGACTTAATTCAAACAACAATGTTTCCATGGTGTGTATTGTTGTTCATTTTCATCAAATAAACAAAATAAAACCCAGAATAATCATTAAAGACAAGAAATGAGCATAAAAGATGCCTCAGCGCAAGTGTTAATTTTAGTAAAAGAGCCCAAATTTCAAAAAATATTGCGAAAAACAACAATCTTCCATTATAGAGTGAATGTTTGAAGTGTATAGAAGACATTTATTTCATTTTTAGAAATTTTAATTTTTCACATTTTTCCATGAAAAGTGCCCATACCCCCCCCTTTGGGTTCTAGGGGAAATTCTCACTCGACACAATTCAAACAAAAATGTTTCCATGGTTTGTATTGTTGTTCATTTTCATCAAACAAAAAAAAAAAAACCCTGAGTTAATCATTAAAGACAAGAAATGAGCATAAAAGATGCCTCAGCGCAAGTGTTAATGTTAGTAAAAGAGCCCAAATTTCTCAAAATATTGCGAAAAACAACAATCTTCCATTATAGAGTGAATGTTTGAGGTGTATAGAAGACATTTATTTCATTTTTAGAAATTTTAATTTTTAACATTTTTCCATGAAAAGTGCCAATACCCCCCCTTTAGGTTCTACATGAAAATCTCACTCGACACAACTCAAACAAAAATGTTTCCATGGTGTGTATTGTTGTTCATTTTTATCAAATAAACAAAATAAAACCCAGAATAAATCATTAAAGACAAGAAATGAGCATAAAAGATGCCTCAGCGCAAGTGGTAATGTTAGTAAAAGAGCCCAAATTTCTAAAAATATTGCGAAAAACAACAATCTTCCATTATAGAGTGAATGTTTGAGGTGTATAGAAGGCATTTATTTCATTTTTAGACATTTTAATTTTTCACATTTTTCCATGAAAAGTGCCAATACCCCCCTTTGGGTTCTAAGTGAAAATCTCACTCGACACAAATCAAACAAAAATGTTTCCATGGTGTGTATTGTTGTTCATTTTCATCAAATAAACAAAATAAAACCCAGAATATATCATTAACCAAGAAATGAGCATAAAAGATGCCTCAGCGCAAGTGTTAATGTTAGTAAAAGAGCCCAAATTTCTAAAAATATTGCGAAAAACAACAATCTTACATTATAGAGTGAATGTTTGAGGTGTATAGAAGGCATTTATTTCATTTTTAGAAATTTTAATTTTTCTCATTTTTCCATGAAAAGTGCCAATAACCCCCCCATTGGGTTCTAGGTGAAATTCTCACTCGGCACAAATCAAACAACAATGTTTCCATGGTGTGTTTTTTTGTTCATTTTCATCAAATAAACAAAATAAAACCCAGAGTTAATCATTAAAGACAAGAAATGAGCATAAAAGATGCCTCAGCGCAGGTGTTAATGTTAGTCAAAGATCCCAAATTTTAAAAAAATATTGCGAAAAACAACAATCTTCCATTATAGAGTGAATATTTGAGGTGTATAGAAGACATTTATTTCATTTTTAGAAATTTTTATTTTTCACATTTTTCCATGAAAAGTGCCCATACCCCCCCCTTTGGGTTCTAGGGGAAATTCTCACTCGACACAATTCAAACAAAAATGTTTCCATGGTTTGTATTGTTGTTCATTTTCATCAAACAAAAAAAAAAACCCAGAGTTAATCATTAAAGACAAGAAATGAGCATAAAAGATGCCTCAGCGCAAGTGTTAATGTTAGTAAAAGAGCCCAAATTTCAAAAAATATTGCGAAAAACAACAATCTTCCATTATAGAGTAAATGTTTGAGGTGTATAGAAGGCATTTATTTCATTTTTAGAAATTTTAATTTTTCACATTTTTCCATGAAAAGTGCCAATACCCCCCCTTTGGGTTCTAGCTGAAATTCTCACTCGACACAATTCAAACAACAATGTTTCCATGGCTTGTATTGTTGTTCATTTTCATCAAATAAAAAAAATAAAACCCAGAGTTAATCATTTAAGACAAGAAATGAGCATAAAAGATGCCTCAGCGCAAGTGTTAATGTTGGTAAAAGAGCCCAAATTTCAAAAAATATTGCAAAAAACAAAATCTTCCATTATAGAGTAAATGTTTGAGGTGTATAGAAGGCATTTATTTCATTTTTCGAAATTTTAATTTTTCACATTTTTCCATGAAAAGTGCCAATACCCCCCCTTAGGGTTCTACATGAAAATCACACTCGACACAAATCAAACAAAAATGTTTCCATGGTGTGTCTTGTTGTTCATTTTCATCAAATAAACAAAATAAAGCCCAAAATAAATCATTAAAGACAAGAAATGAGCATAAAAGATGCCTCAGCGCAAGTGTTAATGTTAGTAAAAGAGCCCAAATTTCAAAAAATATTGTGAAAAACAACAATCTTCCATTATAGAGTGAGTGTTTGAGGTGTATAGAAGGCATTTATTTCATTTTTTGTAATTTTAATTTTTCACATTTTTCCATGAAAAGTGCCAATACCCCCCCCTTTGGGTTCTAGCTGAAAGTCTCACTCGACTTAATTCAAACAAAAATGTTTCCATGGTGTGTATTGTTGTTCATTTTCATCAAATAAACAAAATAAAACCCAGAATAATCATTAAAGACAAGAAATGAGCATAAAAGATGCCTCAGCGCAAGTGTTAATGTTAGTAAAAGAGCCCAAATTTCAAAAAATATTGCGAAAAACAACAATCTTCCATTATAGAGTGAATGTTTGAAGTGTATAGAAGGCATTTATTTCATTTTTAGAAATTTTAATTTTTCACATTTTTCCATGAAAAGTGCCCATACCCACCCCTTTGGGTTCTAGGGGAAATTCTCACTCGACACAATTCAAACAAAAATGTTTCCATGGTGTGTATTGTTGTTCAATTTCATCAAATAAACAAAATAAAACCCAGAGTTAATCATTAAAGACAAGAAATGAGCATAAAAGATGCCTCAGCGAAAGTGTTAATGTTAGTAAAAGAGCCCAAATTTCAAAAAATATTGCGAAAAACAACAATCTTCCATTATAGAGTGAATGTTTGAGGTGTATAGAAGGCATTTATTTCATTTTTAGGAATTTTAATTTTTCACATTTTTCCATGAAAAGTGCCAATAACCCCCCCCTTTGGGTTCTAGGTGAAATTCTCACTCGACACAAATCAAACAAAAATGTTTCCATGGTGTGTATTGTTGTTCATTTTCATCAAATAAACAAAATAAAACCCAGAATAAATCATTAAAGACAAGAAATGAGCATAAAAGATACCTCAGCGCAAGTGTTAATGTTAGTAAAAGAGCCCAAATTTCTAAAAATATTGCGAAAAACAACAATCTTCCATTATAGAGTGAATGTTTGAGGTGTATAGCAGGCATTTATTTCATTTTTAGAAATTTTAATTTTTCACATTGTTCCATGAAAAGTGCCAAGAACCCTTTTGGGTTCTAGGTGAAATTCTCACTCGACACAAATCAAACAAAAATGTTTCCATGGCGTGTATTGTTGTTCAATTTCATCAAATAAACAAAATAAAACCCAGAATAAATCATTAAAGACAAGAAATGAGCATAAAAGATGCCTCAGCGCAAGTGTTAATGTTAGTAAAAGAGCCCAAATTTCAAAAAATATTGCGAAAAACAACAATCTTCCATTATAGAGTGAATGTTTGAGGTGTATAGAAGGCATTTATTTCATTTTTAGAAATTTTAATTTTTCACATTTTTCCATGAAAAGTGCCAATACCTCTCCCTTTGGGTTCTAGGTGAAAATCTCACTTGACACAAATCAAACAAAAATGTTTCCATTGTGTGTATTGTTGTTCATTTTCTTTAAATAAACAAAATAAAACCCAGAGTTAATCATTAAAGACAGGAAATGAGCATAAAAGATGCCTAAGCGCAAGTTTTAATGTTAGTAAAAGAGCCCAAATTTCAAAAAATATTGCGAAAAAAAACAATCTTCCATTATAGAGTGAATGTTTGAGGTGTATAGAAGGCATTTATTTCATTTTTAGAAATTTTAATTTTTTACATTTTTCCATGAAAAGTGCCAATACCCCCCCCTTTGGGTTCTAGGTGAAATTCTCACTCGACACAAATCAAACAAAAATGTTTCCATGGTGTGTATTGTTGTTCATTTTCATCAAATAAACAAAATAAAACCCAGAGTTAATCATTAAAGACAAGAAATGAGCATAAAAGATGCCTCAGCGCAAGTGTTAATGTTAGTAAAAGAGCCCAAATTTCAAAAAATATTGCGAAAAACAACAATCTTCCATCACAGAGTGAATGTTTGAGGTGTATACAAGGCATTTATTTCATTTTTAGAAATTTTAATTTTTCACATTGTTTCATGAAAAGTGCCAAGAACCCTTTTGGGTTCTAGGTGAAATTCTCACTCGACACAAATCAAACAAAAATGTTTCCATGGTGTGTATTGTTGTTCATTTTCATCAAATAAACAAAATAAAACCCAGAATAAATCATTAAAGACAAGAAATGAGCATAAAAGATGCCTCAGCGCAAGTGGTAATGTTAGTAAAAGAGCCCAAATTTCTAAAAATATTGCGAAAAACAACAATCTTCCATTATAGAGTGAATGTTTGAGGTGTATAGAAGGCATTTATTTCATTTTTAGAAATTTTAATTTTTCACATTTTTCCATGAAAAGTGCCCTTTGGGTTCTAGGTGAAATTCTCACTCGACACAAATCAAACAAAAATGTTTCCATGGCGTGTATTGTTGTTCAATTTCATCAAATAAACAAAATAAAACCCAGAATAAATCATTAAAGACAAGAAATGAGCATAAAAGATGCCTCAGCGCAAGTGGTAATGTTAGTAAAAGAGCCCAAATTTCAAAAAATATTGCGAAAAACAACAATCTTCCATTATAGAGTGAATGTTTGAGGTGTATAGAAGGCATTTATTTCATTTTTAGAAATTTTAATTTTTCACATTTTTCCATGAAAAGTGCCAATACCCCCCCCCTTTGGGTTCTAGGTGAAATTCTCACTCGTCACAAATCAAACAAAAATGTTTCCATGGCGTTTATTGTTGTTCATTTTCATCAAATAAACAAAATAAAACCCAGAATAAATCATTAAAGACAGGAAATGAGCATAAAAGATGCCTCAGCGCAAGTGTTAATGTTAGTAAAAGAGCCCAAATTTTAAAAAATATTGGGAAAAACAACAATCTTCCATTATAGAGTGAATGTTTGAGGTGTATAGAAGGCATTTATTTCATTTTTAAAAATTTTAATTTTTCACATTTTTCAATGCAAAGTGCCCTTTGGGTTCTAGGTGAAATTCTCAGTCGACACATATCAAACAAAAATGTTTCCATGGTGTGTATTGTTGTTCATTTTCATCAAATAAACAAAATAAAACCCAGGATAAATCATTAAAGACAAGAAATGAGCATAAAAGATGCCTCAGCGCAAGTGTTAATATTAGTAAAAGAGCCCAAATTTTAAAAAAATATTGCGAAAAACAACAATCTTCCATTACAGAGTGAATGTTTGAGGTGTATAGAAGGCATTTATTTCATTTTTAGAAATTTTAATTTTTCACATTTTTCCATGAAAAGTGCCAATACCCCTCCCTTTGGGTTCTAGGTGAAAATCTCACTCGACACAAATCTAACAAAAATGTTCCCATGGTGTGTATTGTTGTTCAATTTCATCAAATAAACAAAATAAAACCCAGAAAAAATCATTAAAGACAAGAAATGAGCATAAAAGATGCCTCAGCGCAAGTGTTAATGTTAGTTAAAGAGCCCAAATTTCAAAAAATATTGCGGAAAACAACAATCTTCCATTATAGAGTGAATGTTTGAGGTATATAGAAGGCATTTATTTCATTTTTAGAAATTTTAATTTTTCATATTTTCCATGAAAAGTGCCCTTTGGGTTCTAGGTGAAATTCTCAGTCGACACATATCAAACAAAAATGTTTCCATGGTGTGTATTGTTGTTCATTTTCATCAAATAAACAAAATAAAACCCAGGATAAATCATTAAAGACAAGAAATGAGCATAAAAGATGCCTCAGCGCAAGTGTAAATGTTAGTAAAAGAGCCCAAATTTCTCAAAATATTGCGAAAAGCAACAATCTTCCATTATAGAGTGAATGTTTGAGGTGTATAGTAGGCATTTATTTCATTTTTAGAAATTTTAATTTTTCACATTTCTCCATGAAAAGTGCCAATACCCCCCCCTTTGGGTTCTAGGTGAAATTCTCACTCGACACAAATCAAACAAAAATGTTTCCAAGGCGTGTATTGTTGTTCATTTTCATCAAATAAACAAAATAAAACCCAGAATAAATCATTAAAGACAAGAAATGAGCATTAAAGATACCTCAGCGCAAGTGTTAATGCTAGTCAAAGAGCCCAAATTTCAAAAAATATTGCGAAAAACAACAATCTTCCATTATAGAGTGAATGTTTGAGGTGTATAGAAGGTATTTATTTCATTTTTGGAAATTTATTTTTTCACATTTTTCCATGAAAAGTGCCCTTTGGGTTCTAGGTGAAATTCTCAGTCGACACATATCAAACAAAAATGTTTCCATGGTGTGTATTGTTGTTCATTTTCATCAAATAAACAAAATAAAACCCAGGATAAATCATTAAAGACAAGAAATGAGCATAAAAGATGCCTCAGCGCAAGTGTTAATATTAGTAAAAGAGGCCAAATTTCAAAAAATATTGCGAAAAACAACAATCTTCCATTATAGAGTGAATGTTTGAGGTGTATAGCAGGCATTTATTTCATTTTTAGAAATTTTAATTTTTCATATTGTTTCATGAAAAGTGCCAAGAACCCTTTTGGGTTCTAGGTGAAATTCTCACTCGACTAAAATCAAACAAAAATGTTTCCATGGTGTGTATTGTTGTTCATTTTCATCAAATAAAAAAATAAAACCCAGAATAAATCATTAAAGACAAGAAATGAGCATAAAAGATGCCTCAGCGCAAGTGGTAATGTTAGTAAAAGAGCCCAAATTTCTAAAAATATTGCGAAAAACAACAATCTTCCATTATAGAGTGAATGTTTGAGGTGTATAGAAGGCATTTATTTCATTTTTAGAAATTTTAATTTTTCACATTTTTCCATGAAAAGTGCCCTTTGGGTTCTAGGTGAAATTCTCACTCGACACAAATCAAACAAAAATGTTTCCATGGCGTGTATTGTTGTTCAATTTCATCAAATAAACAAAATAAAACCCAGAATAAATCATTAAAGACAAGAAATGAGCATAAAAGATGCCTCAGCGCAAGTGTTAATGTTAGTAAAAGAGCCCAAATTTCAAAAAATATTGCGAAAAACAACAATCTTCCATTATAGAGTGAATGTTTGAGGTGTATAGAAGGCATTTATTTCATTTTTAGAAATTTTAATTTTTCACATTTTTCCATGAAAAGTGCCAATACCCCTCCCTTTGGGTTCTAGGTGAAAATCTCACTTGAAACAAATCAAACAAAAATGTTTCCATTGTGTTTATTGTTGTTCATTTTCTTTAAATAAACAAAATAAAACCCAGAGTTAATCATTAAAGACAGGAAATGAGCATAAAAGATGCCTAAGCGCAAGTTTTAATGTTAGTAAAAGAGCCCAAATTTCAAAAAATATTGCGAAAAAAAACAATCTTCCATTATAGAGTGAATGTTTGAGGTGTATAGAAGGCATTTATTTCATTTTTAGAAATTTTAATTTTTTACATTTTTCCATGAAAAGTGCCAATACCCCCCCTTTGGGTTCTAGGTGAAATTCTCACTCGACACAAATCAAACAAAAATGTTTCCATGGTGTGTATTGTTGTTCATTTTCATCAAATAAACAAAATAAAACCCAGAATAAATCATTAAACAAGAAATGAGCTTAAATGATGCTTCAGCGCAAGTGGTAATTTTAGTAAAAGAGCCCAAATTTCTAAAAATATTGCGAAAAACAACAATCTTCCATAATAGAGTGAATGTTTGAGGTGTATAGAAGGCATTTATTTCATTTTTAGAAATTTTAATTTTTCACATTTTTCCATGAAAAGTGCCAATACCCCTCCCTTTGGGTTCTAGGTGAAAATCTCACTCGACACAAATCTAACAAAAATGTTCCCATGGTGTGTATTGTTGTTCAATTTCATCAAATAAACAAAATAAAACCCAGAAAAAATCATTAAAGACAAGAAATGAGCATAAAAGATGCCTCAGCGCAAGTGTTAATGTTAGTTAAAGAGCCCAAATTTCAAAAAATATTGCGGAAAACAACAATCTTCCATTATAGAGTGAATGTTTGAGGTATATAGAAGGCATTTATTTCATTTTTAGAAATTTTAATTTTTCATATTTTCCATGAAAAGTGCCCTTTGGGTTCTAGGTGAAATTCTCAGTCGACACATATCAAACAAAAATGTTTCCATGGTGTGTATTGTTGTTCATTTTCATCAAATAAACAAAATAAAACCCAGGATAAATCATTAAAGACAAGAAATGAGCATAAAAGATGCCTCAGCGCAAGTGTAAATGTTAGTAAAAGAGCCCAAATTTCTCAAAATATTGCGAAAAGCAACAATCTTCCATTATAGAGTGAATGTTTGAGGTGTATAGTAGGCATTTATTTCATTTTTAGAAATTTTAATTTTTCACATTTCTCCATGAAAAGTGCCAATACCCCCCCCTTTGGGTTCTAGGTGAAATTCTCACTCGACACAATTCAAACAAAAATGTTTCCATGGTGTGTATTGTTGTTCATTTTCATCAAAAAAACAAAATAAAACCCAGAGTTAATCATTAAAGACAAGAAATGAGCATAAAAGATGCCTCAGCGCAAGTGTTAATGTTAGTAAAAGAGCCCAAATTTCAAAAAATATTGCGAAAAACAACAATCTTCCATTATAGAGTGAATGTTTGAGGTGTATAGAAGGCATTTATTTCATTTTTAGAAATTTTAATTTTTCACATTTTTCCATGAAAAGTGCCAATACCCCCCCCCTTTGGGTTCTAGGTGAAATTCTCCCTCGACACAAATCAAACAAAAATGTTTCCATGGCGTGTATTGTTGTTCATTTTCATCAAATAAACAAACTAAAACCCAGAATAAATCATTAAAGACAAGAAATGAGCATAAAAGATGCCTCAGCGCAAGTGTTAATGTTAGTAAAAGAGCCCAAATTTCAAAAAATATTGCGAAAAACAACAATCTTCCATTATAGAGTGAATGTTTGAGGTGTATAGAAGGCATTTATTTCATTTTTAGAAATTTTAATTTTTCACATTTTTCAATGCAAAGTGCCCTTTGGGTTCTAGGTGAAATTCTCAGTCGACACATATCAAACAAAAATGTTTCCATGGTGTGTATTGTTGTTCATTTTCATCAAATAAACAAAATAAAACCCAGGATAAATCATTTAAGACAAGAAATGAGCATAAAAGATGCCTCAACGCAATTGTTAATATTAGTAAAAGAGCCCAAATTTTAAAAAAATATTGCGAAAAACAACAATCTTCCATTACAGAGTGAATGTTTGAGGTGTATAGAAGGCATTTATTTCATTTTTAGAAATTTTAATTTTTCACATTTTTCCATGGAAAGTGCCAATACCCCTTTGGGTTCTAGGTGAAAATCTCACTCGACACAAATCAAACAAAAATGTTTCCATGGTGTGTATTGTTGTTCATTTTCATCAAATAAACAAAATAAAACCCAGAAATAATCATTAAAAACAAGAAATGAGCATAAAAGATGCCTCAGCGCAAGTGTTAATGTTAGTAAAAGAGCCCAAATTTCTCAAAATATTGCGAAAAACAACAGTCTTCCAGTATAGAGTGAATGTTTGAGGTGTATAGAAGGCATTTATTTCATTTTTAGAAATTTTAATTTTTCACATTTTTCCATGAAAAGTGCCCTCCCTTTGGGTTCTAGGTGAAAATCTCACTCGACACAAATCAAACAAAAATGTTTCCATGGTGTGTATTGTTGTTCAATTTCATCAAATAAACAAAATAAAACCCAGAAAAAATCATTAAAGACAAGAAATGAGCATAAAAGATGCCTCAGCGCAAGTGTTAATGTTAGTAAAAGAGCCCAAATTTCTCAAAATATTGCGAAAAACAACAATCTTCCATTATAGAGTGAATGTTTGAGGTGTATAGAAGGCATTTATTTCATTTTTAGAAATTTTAATCTTTCACATTTTTCCATGAAAAGTGCCAATACCCCTCCCTTTGGGTTCTAGGTGAAAATCTCACTCGACACAAATCTAACAAAAATGTTCCCATGGTGTGTATTGTTGTTCAATTTCATCAAATAAGCAAAATAAAACCCAGAAAAAATCGTTAAAGACAAGAAATGAGCATAAAAGATGCCTCAGCGCAAGTGTTAATGTTAGTTTAAGAGCCCAAATTTCAAAAAAAATTGCGAAAAACAACAATCTTCCATTATAGAGTGAATGTTTGAGGTGTATAGAAGGCATTTATTTCATTTTTAGAAATTTTAATTTTTTACATTTTTCCATGAAAAGTGCCAATACCCCCCCTTTGGGTTCTAGGTGAAAATCTCACTCGATACGAATCAAACAAAAATGTTTCCATGGTGTGTATTGTTGTTCATTTTCATCAAATAAACAAAATAAAACCCAGAATATATCATTAAACAAGAAATGAGCATAAAAGATGCCTCAGCGCAAGTGTTAATGTTAGTAAAAGAGCCCAAATTTCAAAAAATATTGCGAAAAACAACAATCTTCCATTATAGAGTGAATGTTTGAGATATATAGAAGGCATTTATTTCATTTTAGAAATTTTAATTTTTCACATTTTTCCATGAAAAGTGCCAATACCCCCCCCTTTGGGTTCTAGGTGAAATTCTCACTCGGCACAAATTAAACAAAAATGTTTCCATGGTGTGTATTGTTGTTCATTTTCATCAAATAAACAAAATAAAACCCAGAATAAATCAATAAAGACAAGAAATGAGCATAAAAGATGCCTCAGCGCAAGTGTAAATGTTAGTAAAAGAGCCCAAATTTCTCAAAATATTGCGAAAAGCAACAATCTTCCATTATAGAGTGAATGTTTGAGGTGTATAGAAGGCATTTATTTCATTTTTAGAAATTTTAATTTTTCACATTTTTCCATGAAAAGTGCCAATACCCCTTTGGGTTCTAGGTGAAAATCTCACTAGACACAAATCATACAAAAATGTTTCCATGGTGTGTATTGTTGTTCAATTTCATCAAATAAACAAAATAAAACCAAGAATAAATCATTAAAGACAAGAAATGAGCATAAAAATGCCTCAGCGCAAGTGTTAATGTTAGTTAAAGAAACCAAATTTCAAAAAAAATTGCGAAAAACAACAATCTTCCATTATAGAGTGAATGTTTGAGGTGTATAGAAGGCATTTATTTCATTTTTAGAAATTTTAATTTTTCACATTTTTCCATGAAAAGTGCCAATACCCCCCGCTTTGGGTTCTACATAAAAATCACACTCGACACAAATCAAACAAAAATGTTTCCATGGTGTGTCTTGTTGTTCATTTTCATCAAATAAACAAAATAAAACCCAGAACAAATCATTAAAGACAGGAAATGAGCATAAAAGATACCACAGCGCAAGTGTTAATGTTAGTAAAAGAGCCCAAATTTCAAAAAATATTGCGAAAAACAACAATCTTCCATTATAGAGTGAATGTTTGAGGTGTATAGAAGGCATTTATTTCATTTTTAGAAATTTTAATTTTTCACATTTTTCCATGAAAAGTGCCAATACCCCCCGCTTTGGGTTCTACATAAAAATCACACTCGACACAAATCAAACAAAAATGTTTCCATGGTGTGTCTTGTTGTTCATTTTCATCAAATAAACAAAATAAAACCCAGAACAAATCATTAAAGACAGGAAATGAGCATAAAAGATGCCTCAGCGCAAGTGTTAATGTTAGTAAAAGAGCCCAAATTTCAAAAAATATTGCGAAAAACAACAATCTTCCATTATAGAGTGAATGTTTGAGGTGTATAGAAGGCATTTATTTCATTTTTAGAAATTTTAATTTTTCACATTTTTCCATGAAAAGTGCCAATACCCCCCCCTTTGGCTTCTACACGAAAATCACCCTAGACACAAATCAAACAAAAATGTTTCCATGGTGCGTATTGTTGTTCATTTTCATCAAATAAACAAATTAAAACCCAGAGTTAATCATTAAAGACAGGAAATGAGCATAAAAGATGCCTCAGCGCTTAGTAAAAGAGCCAAATTTCAAAAAATATTGCGAAAAACAACAATCTTCCATTTTAGAGTGAATGTTTGAGGTGTATGGAAGGCATTTATTTCATTTTTAGAAATTTTAATTTTTCACATTTTTCCATGAAAAGTGCCAATACCCCCCACTTTGGGTTCTACAGGAAAATCTCATTCGACACAAATCAAACAAAAATGTTTCCATGGTGTGTATAGTCGTTCATTTTCATCAAATAAACAAAATAAAACCCAGAATAAATCATTAAAGACAGGAAATGAGCATAAAAGATGCCTCAGCGCAAGTGTTAATATTAGTAAAAGAGGCCAAATTTCAAAAAATATTGCGAAAAACAACAATCTTCCATTATAGAGTGAATGTTTGAGGTGTATAGCAGGCATTTATTTCATTTTTAGAAATTTTAATTTTTCACATTGTTTCATGAAAAGTGCCAAGAACCCTTTTGGGTTCTAGGTGAAATTCTCACTCGACACAAATCAAACAAAAATGTTTCCATGGTGTGTATTGTTGTTCATTTTCATCAAATAAACAAAATAAAACCCAGAATAAATCATTAAAGACAAGAAATGAGCATAAAAGATGCCTCAGCGCAAGTGGTAATGTTAGTAAAAGAGCCCAAATTTCTAAAAATATTGCGAAAAACAACAATCTTCCATTATAGAGTGAATGTTTGAGGTGTATAGAAGGCATTTATTTCATTTTTAGAAATTTTAATTTTTCACATTTTTCCATGAAAAGTGCCAATACCCCCCTTTGGGTTCTAGGGGAAATTCTCACTCGACACAAATCAAACAAAAATGTTTCCATGGTGTGTATTGTTGTTCATTTTCATCAAATAAACAAAATAAAACCCAGAATAAATCATTAAAGACAGGAAATGAGCATAAAAGATGCCTCAGCGCAAGTGTTAATGTTAGTAAAAGAGCCCAAATTTCAAAAAATTTTGCGAAAAACAACAATCTTCCATTATAGAGTGAATGTTTGAGGTGTATAGAAGGCATTTATTTCATTTTTAGAAATTTTAATTTTTCACATTTTTCCATGAAAAGTGCCCTTTGGGTTCTAGGTGAAATTCTCACTCGACACAAATCAAACAAAAATGTTTCCATGGCGTGTATTGTTGTTCAATTTCATCAAATAAACAAAATAAAACCCAGAATAAATCATTAAAGACAAGAAATGAGCATAAAAGATGCCTCAGCGCAAGTGTTAATGTTAGTAAAAGAGCCCAAATTTCAAAAAATATTGCGAAAAACAACAATCTTTCATTATAGAGTGAATGTTTGAGGTGTATAGAAGGCATTTATTTCATTTTTAGAAATTTTAATTTTTCACATTTTTCCATGAAAAGTGCCAATACCCCCCCCCCTTTGGGTTCTAGGTGAAATTCTCACTCGACACAAATCAAACAAAAATGTTTCCATGGCGTTTATTGTTGTTCATTTTCATCAAATAAACAAAATAAAACCCAGAATAAATCATTAAAGACAGGAAATGAGCATAAAAGATGCCTCAGCGCAAGTGTTAATGTTAGTAAAAGAGCCCAAATTTTAAAAAATATTGCGAAAAACAACAATCTTCCATTATAGAGTGAATGTTTGAGGTGTATAGAAGGCATTTATTTCATTTTTAAAAATTTTAATTTTTCACATTTTTCAATGCAAAGTGCCCTTTGGGTTCTAGGTGAAATTCTCAGTCGACACATATCAAAAAAAATGTATCCATGGTGTGTATTGTTGTTCATTTTCATCAAATAAACAAAATAAAACCCAGGATAAATCATTAAAGACAAGAAATGAGCATAAAAGATGCCTCAGCGCAAGTGTTAATATTAGTAAAAGAGCCCAAATTTTAAAAAAATATTGCGAAAAACAACAATCTTCCATTACAGAGTGAATGTTTGAGGTGTATAGAAGGCATTTATTTCATTTTTGGAAATTTTAATTTTTCACATTTTTCCATGAAAAGTGCCAATACCCCCCCCTTTGGGTTCTAGGTGAAATTCTCACTCGACACAAATCAAACAAAAATGTTTCCAAGGCGTGTATTGTTGTTCATTTTCATCAAATAAACAAAATAAAACCCAGAATAAATCATTAAAGACAAGAAATGAGCATAAAAGATACCTCAGCGCAAGTGTTAATGCTAGTCAAAGAGCCCAAATTTCAAAAAATATTGCGAAAAACAACAATCTTCCATTATAGAGTGAATGTTTGAGGTGTATAGAAGGTATTTATTTCATTTTTGGAAATTTATTTTTTCACATTTTTCCATGAAAAGTGCCCTTTGGGTTCTAGGTGAAATTCTCAGTCGACACATATCAAACAAAAATGTTTCCATGGTGTGTATTGTTGTTCATTTTCATCAAATAAACAAAATAAAACCCAGAGTTAATCATTAAAGACAAGAAATGAGCATAAAAGATGCCTCAGCGCAAGTGTTAATATTAGTAAAAGAGGCCAAATTTCAAAAAATATTGCGAAAAACAACAATCTTCCATTATAGAGTGAATGTTTGAGGTGTATAGCAGGCATTTATTTCATTTTTAGAAATTTTAATTTTTCACATTGTTTCATGAAAGTGCCAAGAACCCTTTTGGGTTCTAGGTGAAATTCTCACTCGACTAAAATCAAACAAAAATGTGTCCATGGTGTGTATTGTTGTTCATTTTCATCAAATAAACAAAATAAAACCCAGAATAAATCATTAAAGACAAGAAATGAGCATAAAAGATGCCTCAGCGCAAGTGGTAATGTTAGTAAAAGAGCCCAAATTTCTAAAAATATTGCGAAAAACAACAATCTTCCATTATAGAGTGAATGTTTGAGGTCTATAGAAGGCATTTATTTCATTTTTAGAAATTTTAATTTTTCACATTTTTCCATGAAAAGTGCCCTTTGGGTTCTAGGTGAAATTCTCACTCGACACAAATCAAACAAAAATGTTTCCATGGCGTGTATTGTTGTTCAATTTCATCAAATAAACAAAATAAAACCCAGAATAAATCATTAAAGACAAGAAATGAGCATAAAAGATGCCTCAGCGCAAGTGTTAATGTTAGTAAAAGAGCCCAAATTTCAAAAAATATTGCGAAAAACAACAATCTTCCATTATAGAGTGAATGTTTGAGGTGTATAGAAGGCATTTATTTCATTTTTAGAAATTTTAATTTTTCACATTTTTCCATGAAAAGTGCCAATACCCCTCCCTTTGGGTTCTAGGTGAAA
This sequence comes from Hetaerina americana, assembly GCF_022747635.1. Classification (NCBI taxonomy): domain Eukaryota; kingdom Metazoa; phylum Arthropoda; class Insecta; order Odonata; family Calopterygidae; genus Hetaerina; species Hetaerina americana. Next base: position 97,214 of record NW_027287125.1, read on the forward strand.
ATCTCACTTGACACAAATCAAACAAAAATGTTTCCATTGTGTGTATTGTTGTTCATTTTCTTTAAATAAACAAAATAAAACCCAGAGTTAATCATTAAAGACAGGAAATGAGCATAAAAGATGCCTAAGCGCAAGTTTTAATGTTAGTAAAAGAGCCCAAATTTCAAAAAATATTGCGAAAAAAAACAATCTTCCATTATAGAGTGAATGTTTGAGGTGTATAGAAGGCATTTATTTCATTTTTAGAAATTTTAATTTTTTACATTTTTCCATGAAAAGTGCCAATACCCCCCCTTTGGGTTCTAGGTGAAATTCTCACTCGACACAAATCAAACAAAAATGTTTCCATGGTGTGTATTGTTGTTCATTTTCATCAAATAAACAAAATAAAACCCAGAATAAATCATTAAAGACAAGAAATGAGCATAAAAGATACCTCAGCGCAAGTGTTAATGTTAGTAAAAGAGCCCAAATTTCTAAAAATATTGCGAAAAACAACAATCTTCCATTATAGAGTGAATGTTTGAGGTGTATAGAAGGCATTTATTTCATTTTTAGAAATTTTAATTTTTCACATTGTTCCATGAAAAGTGCCAATACCCCCCCCTTTGGGTTCTACACGAAAATCACACTCGACACATATCAAACAAAAATGTTTCCATGGTGTGTATTGTTGTTCATTTTCATCAAATAAACAAAATAAAACCCAGGATAAATCATTAAAGACAAGAAATGAGCATAAAAGATGCCTCAGCGCAAGTGTAAATGTTAGTAAAAGAGCCCAAATTTCTCAAAATATTGCGAAAAGCAACAATCTTCCATTATAGAGTGAATGTTTGAGGTGTATAGAAGGCATTTATTTCATTTTTAGAAATTTTAATTTTTCACATTTTTCCATGAAAAGTGCCCTTTGGGTTCTAGGTGAAATTCTCACTCGACACAAATCAAACAAAAATGTTTCCATGGCGTGTATTGTTGTTCAATTTCATCAAATAAACAAAATAAAACCCAGAATAAATCATTAAAGACAAGAAATGAGCATAAAAGATGCCTCAGCGCAAGTGTTAATGTTAGTAAAAGAGCCCAAATTTCAAAAAATATTGCGAAAAACAACAATCTTCCATTATAGAGTGAATGTTTGAGGTGTATAGAAGGCATTTATTTCATTTTTAGAAATTTTAATTTTTCACATTTTTCCATGAAAAGTGCCAATACCCCTCCCTTTGGGTTCTAGGTGAAAATCTCACTTGACACAAATCAAACAAAAATGTTTCCATTGTGTGTAATGTTGTTCATTTTCTTTAAATAAACAAAATAAAACCCAGAGTTAATCATTAAAGACAGGAAATGAGCATAAAAGATGCCTAAGCGCAAGTTTTAATGTTAGTAAAAGAGCCCAAATTTCAAAAAATATTGCGAAAAAAAACAATCTTCCATTATAGAGTGAATGTTTGAGGTGTATAGAAGGCATTTATTTCATTTTTAGAAATTTTAATTTTTTACATTTTTCCATGAAAAGTGCCAATACCCCCCCTTTGGGTTCTAGGTGAAATTCTCACTCGACACAAATCAAACAAAAATGTTTCCATGGTGTGTATTGTTGTTCATTTTCATCAAATAAACAAAATAAAACCCAGAATAAATCATTAAAGACAAGAAATGAGCATAAAAGATACCTCAGCGCAAGTGTTAATGTTAGTAAAAGAGCCCAAATTTCTAAAAATATTGCGAAAAACAACAATCTTCCATTATAGAGTGAATGTTTGAGGTGTATAGAAGGCATTTATTTCATTTTTAGAAATTTTAATTTTTCACATTGTTCCATGAAAAGTGCCAATACCCCCCCCTTTTGGTTCTACACGAAAATCACACTCGACACAAATCAAACAAAAATGTTTCCATGGTGTGTCTTGTTGTTCATTTTCATCAAATAAACAAAATAAAACCCAGAATATATTATTAAACAAGAAATGAGCATAAATGATGCCTCAGCGCAAGTGGTAATGTTAGTAAAAGAGCCCAAATTTCTAAAAATATTGCGAAAAACAACAATCTTCCATTATAGAGTGAATGTTTGAGGTGTATAGAAGGCATTTATTTCATTTTTAGAAATTTTAATTTTTCACATTTTTCCATGAAAAGTGCCAATACCCCTCCCTTTGGGTTCTAGGTGAAAATCTCACTCGGCACAAATCTAACAAAAATGTTCCCATGGTGTGTATTGTTGTTCAATTTCATCAAATAAACAAAATAAAACCCAGAAAAAATCATTAAAGACAAGAAATGAGCATAAAAGATGCCTCAGCGCAAGTGTTAATGTTAGTTAAAGAGCCCAAATTTCAAAAAATATTGCGAAAAACAACAATCTTCCATTATAGAGTGAATGTTTGAGGTGTATAGAAGGCATTTATTTCATTTTTAGAAATTTTAATTTTTCATATTTTCCATGAAAAGTGCCCTTTGGGTTCTAGGTGAAATTCTCAGTCGACACATATCAAACAAAAATGTTTCCATGGTGTGTATTGTTGTTCATTTTCATCAAATAAATAAAATAAAACCCAGGATAAATCATTAAAGACAAGAAATGAGCATAAAAGATGCCTCAGCGCAAGTGTAAATGTTAGTAAAAGAGCCCAAATTTCTCAAAATATTGCGAAAAGCAACAATCTTCCATTATAGAGTGAATGTTTGAGGTGTATAGAAGGCATTTATTTCATTTTTAGAAATTTTAATTTTTCACATTTTTCCATGAAAAGTGCCAATACCCCTTTGGGTTCTAGGTGAAAATCTCACTCGACACAAATCAAAAAAAAATATTTCCATGTTGTGTATTGTTGTTCAATTTCATCAAATAAACAAAATAAAACCAAGAATAAATCATTAAAGACAAGAAATGAGCATAAAAATGCCTCAGCGCAAGTGTTAATGTTAGTTAAAGAGCCCAAATTTCAAAAAAAATTGCGAAAAACAACAATCTTCCATTATAGAGTGAATGTTTGAGGTGTATAGAAGGCATTTATTTCATTTTTAGAAATTTTAATTTTTCACATTTTTCCATGAAAAGTGCCCTTTGGGTTCTAGGTGAAATTCTCACTCGACACAAATCAAACAAAAATGTTTCCATGGTGTGTATTGTTGTTCATTTTCATCAAATAAACAAAATAAAACCCAGAGTTAATCATTAAAGACAGGAAATGAGCATAAAAGATGCCTCAGCCAGTGTTAATGTTAGTAAAAGAGCCCAAATTTCAAAAAAAAATGCGACAAACAACAATCTTCCATTATAGAGTGAATGTTTGAGGTGTATACAAGGCATTTATTTCATTTTTAGAAATTTTAATTTTTCACATTTTTCCATGAAAAGTGCCAATACCCCCCCCTTTGGGTTCTACACGAAAATCACCCTCGACACAAATCAAACAAAAATGTTTCCATGGTGCGTATTGTTGTTCATTTTCATCAAATAAACAAAATAAAACCCAGAGTTAATCATTAAAGACAGGAAATGAGCATAAAAGATGCCTCAGCGCTTAGTAAAAGAGCCCAAATTTCAAAAAATATTGCGAAAAACAACAATCTTCCATTATAGAGTGGTTGTTTGAGGTGTATAAAAGGAATTTATTTCATTTTTAGAAATTTTAATTTTTCACATTTTTCCATGAAAAGTGCCAATACCCCCCCTTTAGGTTCTACATGAAAATCTCACTCGACACAAATCTAACAAAAATGTTCCCATGGTGTGTATTGTTGTTCAATTTCATCAAATAAACAAAATAAAACCCAGAAAAAATCATTAAAGACAAGAAATGAGCATAAAAGATGCCTCAGCGCAAGTGTTAATGTTAGTAAAAGAGCCCAAATTTCAAAAAATATTGCGAAAAACAACAATCTTCCATTATAGAGTGAATGTTTGAGGTGTATAGAAGGCATTTATTTCATTTTTAGAAATTTTAATTTTTCACATTTCTCCATGAAAAGTGCCAATACCCCCCCTTTGGGTTCTAGGTGAAATTCTCACTCGACACAATTCAAACAAAAATGTTTCCATGGTGTGTATTGTTGTTCATTTTCATCAAAAAAACAAAATAAAACCCAGAGTTAATCATTAAAGACAAGAAATGAGCATAAAAGATGCCTCAGCGCAAGTGTTAATGTTAGTAAAAGAGCCCAAATTTCAAAAAATATTGCGAAAAACAACAATCTTCCATTATAGAGTGAATGTTTGAGGTGTATAGAAGGCATTTATTTCATTTTTAGAAATTTTAATTTTTCACATTTTTCCATGAAAAGTGCTAATACCCCCCCCCTTTGGGTTCTAGGTGAAATTCTCCCTCGACACAAATCAAACAAAAATGTTTCCATGGCGTGTATTGTTGTTCATTTTCATCAAATAAACAAAATAAAACCCAGAATAAATCATTAAAGACAAGAAATGAGCATAAAAGATGCCTCAGCGCAAGTGTTAATGTTAGTAAAAGAGCCCAAATTTCAAAAAATATTGCGAAAAACAACAATCTTCCATTATAGAGTGAATGTTTGAGGTGTATAGAAGGCATTTATTTCATTTTTAGAAATTTTAATTTTTCACATTTTTCAATGCAAAGTGCCCTTTGGATCTAGGTGAAATTCTCAGTCGACACATATCAAACAAAAATGTTTCCATGGTGTGTATTGTTTTCATTTTCATCAAATAAACAAAATAAAACCCAGGATAAATCATTTAAGACAAGAAATGAGCATAAAAGATGCCTCAACGCAAGTGTTAATATTAGTAAAAGAGCCCAAATTTTAAAAAAATATTGCGAAAAACAACAATCTTCCATTACAGAGTGAATGTTTGAGGTGTATAGAAGGCATTTATTTCATTTTTAGAAATTTTAATTTTTCACATTTTTCCATGAAAAGTGCCAATACCCCCCCTTTGGGTTCTACATGAAAATCACACTCGACACAAATCAAAAAAAAAATGTTTCCATGGTGTGTCTTGTTGTTCATTTTCATCAAATAAAAATAATAAAACCCAGAATAAATCATTAAAGACAGGAAATGAGCATAAAAGATGCCTCAGCGCAAGTGTTAATGTTAGTAAAAGAGCCCAAATTTCAAAAAATATTGCGAAAAACAACAATCTTCCATTATAGGGTGATTGTTTGAGGTGTATAGAAGGCATTTATTTCATTTTTAGAAATTTTAATTTTTCACATTTTTCCATGAAAAGTGCCAATACCCCCATCTTTGGGTTCTACATGAAAATCACACTCGACACAAATAAAAAAAAATGTTTCCATGGTGTGTCTTGTTGTTCTTTTTTATCAAATAAACAAAATAAAACCCAGAAAAAATCATTAAAGACAAGAAATGAGCATAAAAGATGCCTCAGCGCAAGTGTTAATGTTAGTAAAAGAGCCCAAATTTCTCAAAATATTGCGAAAAACAACAATCTTCCATTATAGAGTGAATGTTTGAGGTGTATAGAAGGCATTTATTTCATTTTTAGAAATTTTAATCTTTCACATTTTTCCATGAAAAGTGCCAATACCCCCCCCTTTGGGTTCTAGGTGAAAATCTCACTCGATACGAATCAAACAAAAATGTTTCCATGGTGTGTATTGTTGTTCATTTTCATCAAATAAACAAAATAAAACCCAGAATATATCATTAAACAAGAAATGAGCATAAAAGATGCCTCAGCGCAAGTGTTAATGTTAGTAAAAGAGCCCAAATTTCAAAAAATATTGCGAAAAACAACAATCTTCCATTATAGAGTGAATGTTTGAGATATATAGAAGGCATTTATTTCATTTTTAGAAATTTTAATTTTTCACATTTTTCCATGAAAAGTGCAAATACCCCCCCCTTTGGGTTCTAGGTGAAATTCTCACTCGGCACAAATTAAACAAAAATGTTTCCATGGTGTGTATTGTTGTTCATTTTCATCAAATAAACAAAATAAAACCCAGAATAAATCAATAAAGACAAGAAATGAGCATAAAAGATGCCTCAGCGCAAGTGTAAATGTTAGTAAAAGAGCCCAAATTTCTCAAAATATTGCGAAAAGCAACAATCTTCCATTATAGAGTGAATGTTTGAGGTGTATAGAAGGCATTTATTTCATTTTTAGAAATTTTAATTTTTCACATTTTTCCATGAAAAGTGCCAATACCCCTTTGGGTTCTAGGTGAAAATCTCACTAGACACAAATCATACAAAAATGTTTCCATGGTGTGTATTGTTGTTCAATTTCATCAAATAAACAAAATAAAACCAAGAATAAATCATTAAAGACAAGAAATGAGCATAAAAATGCCTCAGCGCAAGTGTTAATCTTAGTTAAAGAAACCAAATTTCAAAAAAAATTGCGAAAAACAACAATCTTCCATTATAGAGTGAATGTTTGAGGTGTATAGAAGGCATTTATTTCATTTTTAGAAATTTTAATTTTTCACATTTTTCCATGAAAAGTGCCAATACCCCCCGCTTTGGGTTCTACATAAAAATCACACTCGACACAAATCAAACAAAAATGTTTCCATGGTGTGTCTTGTTGTTCATTTTCATCAAATAAACAAAATAAAACCCAGAACAAATCATTAAAGACAGGAAATGAGCATAAAAGATACCACAGCGCAAGTGTTAATGTTAGTAAAAGAGCCCAAATTTCAAAAAATATTGCGAAAAACAACAATCTTCCATTATAGAGTGAATGTTTGAGGTGTATAGAAGGCATTTATTTCATTTTTAGAAATTTTAATTTTTCACATTTTTCCATGAAAAGTGCCAATACCCCCCCTTTGGCTTCTACACGAAAATCACCCTCGACACAAATCAAACAAAAATGTTTCCATGGTGCGTATTGTTGTTCATTTTCATCAAATAAACAAATTAAAACCCAGAGTTAATCATTAAACAAGAAATGAGCATAAAAGATGCCTCAGCGCAAGTGTTAATGTTAGTAAAAGAGCCCAAATTTCAAAAAATATTGCGAAAAACAACAATCTTCCATTATAGAGTGAATGTTTGAGATATATAGAAGGCATTTATTTCATTTTTAGAAATTTTAATTTTTCACATTTTTCCATGAAAAGTGCAAATACCCCCCCCTTTGGGTTCTAGGTGAAATTCTCACTCGGCACAAATTAAACAAAAATGTTTCCATGGTGTGTATTGTTGTTCATTTTCATCAAATAAACAAAATAAAACCCAGAATAAATCAATAAAGACAAGAAATGAGCATAAAAGATGCCTCAGCGCAAGTGTAAATGTTAGTAAAAGAGCCCAAATTTCTCAAAATATTGCGAAAAGCAACAATCTTCCATTATAGAGTGAATGTTTGAGGTGTATAGAAGGCATTTATTTCATTTTTAGAAATTTTAATTTTTCACATTTTTCCATGAAAAGTGCCAATACCCCTTTGGGTTCTAGGTGAAAATCTCACTAGACACAAATCATACAAAAATGTTTCCATGGTGTGTATTGTTGTTCAATTTCATCAAATAAACAAAATAAAACCAAGAATAAATCATTAAAGACAAGAAATGAGCATAAAAATGCCTCAGCGCAAGTGTTAATCTTAGTTAAAGAAACCAAATTTCAAAAAAAATTGCGAAAAACAACAATCTTCCATTATAGAGTGAATGTTTGAGGTGTATAGAAGGCATTCATTTCATTTTTAGAAATTTTAATTTTTCACATTTTTCCATGAAAAGTGCCAATACCCCCCGCTTTGGGTTCTACATAAAAATCACACTCGACACAAATCAAACAAAAATGTTTCCACGGTGTGTCTTGTTGTTCATTTTCATCAAATAAACAAAATAAAACCCAGAACAAATCATTAAAGACAGGAAATGAGCATAAAAGATACCACAGCGCAAGTGTTAATGTTAGTAAAAGAGCCCAAATTTCAAAAAATATTGCGAAAAACAACAATCTTCCATTATAGAGTGAATGTTTGAGGTGTATAGAAGGCATTTATTTCATTTTTAGAAATTTTAATTTTTCACATTTTTCCATGAAAAGTGCCAATACCCCCCCTTTGGCTTCTACACGAAAATCACCCTCGACACAAATCAAACAAAAATGTTTCCATGGTGCGTATTGTTGTTCATTTTCATCAAATAAACAAATTAAAACCCAGAGTTAATCATTAAAGACAGGAAATGAGCATAAAAGATGCCTCAGCGCTTAGTAAAAGAGCCAAATTTCAAAAAATATTGCGAAAAACAACAATCTTCCATTTTAGAGTGAATGTTTGAGGTGTATGGAAGGCATTTATTTCATTTTTAGAAATTTTAATTTTTCACATTTTTCCATGAAAAGTGCCAATACCCCCCCCCTTTGGGTTCTACAGGAAAATCTCATTCGACACAAATCAAACAAAAATGTTTCCATGGTGTGTATAGTCGTTCATTTTCATCAAATAAACAAAATAAAACCCAGAATAAATCATTAAAGACAGGAAATGAGCAGAAAAGATGCCTCAGCGCAAGTGTTAATGTTAGTATAAGAGCCCAAATTTCTAAAAATATTGCGAAAAACAACAATCTTCCATATAGAGTGAATGTTTGAGGTGTATAGAAGGCATTTATTTCATTTTTAGAAATTTTAATCTTTCACATTTTTCCATGAAAAGTGCCAATACCCCCCCCTTTGGGTTCTAGGTGAAAATCTCACTCGATACGAATCAAACAAAAATGTTTCCATGGTGTGTATTGTTGTTCATTTTCATCAAATAAACAAAATAAAACCCAGAATATATCATTAAACAAGAAATGAGCATAAAAGATGCCTCAGCGCAAGTGTTAATGTTAGTAAAAGAGCCCAAATTTCAAAAAATATTGCGAAAAACAACAATCTTCCATTATAGAGTGAATGTTTGAGATATATAGAAGGCATTTATTTCATTTTTAGAAATTTTAATTTTTCACATTTTTCCATGAAAAGTGCAAATACCCCCCCCTTTGGGTTCTACAGGAAAATCTCATTCGACACAAATTAAACAAAAATGTTTCCATGGTGTGTATTGTTGTTCATTTTCATCAAATAAACAAAATAAAACCCAGAATAAATCAATAAAGACAAGAAATGAGCATAAAAGATGCCTCAGCGCAAGTGTAAATGTTAGTAAAAGAGCCCAAATTTCTCAAAATATTGCGAAAAGCAACAATCTTCCATTATAGAGTGAATGTTTGAGGTGTATAGAAGGCATTTATTTCATTTTTAGAAATTTTAATTTTTCACATTTTTCCATGAAAAGTGCCAATACCCCTTTGGGTTCTAGGTGAAAATCTCACTAGACACAAATCATACAAAAATGTTTCCATGGTGTGTATTGTTGTTCAATTTCATCAAATAAACAAAATAAAACCAAGAATAAATCATTAAAGACAAGAAATGAGCATAAAAATGCCTCAGCGCAAGTGTTAATGTTAGTAAAAGAGCCCAAATTTCAAAAAAAATTGCGAAAAACAACAATCTTCCATTATAGAGTGAATGTTTGAGGTGTATAGAAGGCATTTATTTCATTTTTAGAAATTTTAATTTTTCACATTTTTCCATGAAAAGTGCCAATACCCCCCGCTTTGGGTTCTACATAAAAATCACACTCGACACAAATCAAACAAAAATGTTTCCATGGTGTGTCTTGTTGTTCATTTTCATCAAATAAACAAAATAAAACCCAGAACAAATCATTAAAGACAGGAAATGAGCATAAAAGATACCACAGCGCAAGTGTTAATGTTAGTAAAAGAGCCCAAATTTCAAAAAATATTGCGAAAAAACAACAATCTTCCATTATAGAGTGAATGTTTGAGGTGTATAGAAGGCATTTATTTCATTTTTAGAAATTTTAATTTTTCACATTTTTCCATGAAAAGTGCCAATACCCCCCCTTTGGCTTCTACACGAAAATCACCCTCGACACAAATCAAACAAAAATGTTTCCATGGTGCGTATTGTTGTTCATTTTCATCAAATAAACAAATTAAAACCCAGAGTTAATCATTAAAGACAGGAAATGAGCATAAAAGATGCCTCAGCGCTTAGTAAAAGAGCCAAATTTCAAAAAATATTGCGAAAAACAACAATCTTCCATTTTAGAGTGAATGTTTGAGGTGTATGGAAGGCATTTATTTCATTTTTAGAAATTTTAATTTTTCACATTTTTCCATGAAAAGTGCCAATACCCCCCCCTTTGGGTTCTACAGGAAAATCTCATTCGACACAAATCAAACAAAAATGTTTCCATGGTGTGTATAGTCGTTCATTTTCATCAAATAAACAAAATAAAACCCAGAATAAATCATTAAAGACAGGAAATGAGCAGAAAAGATGCCTCAGCGCAAGTGTTAATGTTAGTATAAGAGCCCAAATTTCTAAAAATATTGCGAAAAACAACAATCTTCCATATAGAGTGAATGTTTGAGGTGTATAGAAGGCATTTATTTCATTTTTAGAAATTTTAATTTTTCTCATTTTTCCATGAAAAGTGCCAATAACCCCCCCATTCGGTTCTAGGTGAAATTCTCACTCGGCACAAATCAAACAACAATGTTTCCATGGTGTGTTTTTTTGTTCATTTTCATCAAATAAACAAAATAAAACCCAGAGTTAATCATTAAAGACAAGAAATGAGCATAAAAGATGCCTCAGCGCAGGTGTTAATGTTAGTCAAAGATCCCAAATTTCAAAAAATATTGCGAAAAACAACAATCTTCCATTATAGAGTGAATGTTTGAGATATATAGAAGGCATTTATTTCATTTTTCGAAATTTTAATTTTTCACATTTTTCATTGAAAACTGCCAATAACCCCCCTCTTTGGGTTCTAGGTGAAATTCTCACTCGACACAATTCAAACAAAAATGTTTCCATGGTGTGTATTGTTGTTCATTTTCATATAATAAACAAAATAAAACCCAGAATATATCATTAAAGACAAGAAATGAGCATAAAAGATGCCTCAGCGCAAGTGTTAATGTTAGTAAAAGAGCCCAAATTTCCAAAAATATTGCGAAAAACAACAATCTTCCATTATAGAGTGAATGTTTGAGGTGTATAGAAGGCATTTATTTCATTTTTAGAAATTTTAATTTTTTACATTTTTCCATGAAAAGTGCCAATACCCCCCCCCTTTGGGTTCTAGGTGAAATTCTCACTCGACACAAATCAAACAAAAATGTTTCCATGGTGTGTATTGTTGTTCATTTTCATCAAATAAACAAAATAAAACCCAGAGTTAATCATTAAAGACAAGAAATGAACATAAAAGATGCCTCAGCGCAAGTGTTAATGTTAGTAAAAGAGCCCAAATTTCAAAAAATATTGCGAAAAACAACAATCTTCCATTATAGAGTGAATGTTTGAGGTGTATAGAAGGCATTTATTTCAATTTTAGAAATTTTAATTTTTCACATTTTTCCTTGAAAAGTGCCAATACCCCCCCCTTTTGGTTCTAGGTGAAATTCTCACTCGACACAATTCAAACAAAAATGTTTCCATGGTGTGTCTTGTTGTTCATTTTCATATAATAAACAAAATAAAACCCTGAATATATCATTAAAGACAAGAAATGAGCATAAAAGATGCCTCAGCGCAAGTGTTAATGTTAGTAAAAGAGCCCAAATTTCCAAAAATATTGCGAAAAACAACAATCTTCCAATATAGAGTGAATGTTTGAGGTGTATAGAAGGCATTTATTTCATTTTTAGAAATTTTAATTTTTTACATTTTTCCATGAAAAGTGCCAATACCCCCCCCTTTGGGTTCTAGGTGAAAATCTCACTCGATACGAATCAAACAAAAATGTTTCCATGGTGTGTATTGTTGTTCATTTTCATCAAATAAACAAAATAAAACCCAGAATATATCATTAAACAAGAAATGAGCATAAAAGATGCCTCAGCGCAAGTGTTAATGTTAGTAAAAGAGCCCAAATTTCAAAAAATATTGCGAAAAACAACAATCTTCCATTATAGAGTGAATGTTTGAGATATATAGAAGGCATTTATTTCATTTTTAGAAATTTTAATTTTTCACATTTTTCCATGAAAAATGCCAATACCCCCCCCTTTGGGTTCTAGGTGAAATTCTCACTCGACACAAATCAAACAAAAATGTTTCCATGGTGTGTATTGTTGTTCATTTTCATCAAATAAACAAAATAAAACCCAGAGTTAATCATTAAAGACAAGAAATGAACATAAAAGATGCCTCAGCGCAAGTGTTAATGTTAGTCAAAGAGCCCAAATTTCAAAAAATATTGCGAAAAACAACAATCTTCCATTATAGAGTGAATGTTTGAGGTGTATAGAAGGCATTTATTTCAATTTTAGAAATTTTAATTTTTCACATTTTTCCATGAAAAGTGCCAATACCCCCCCTTTGGGTTCTAGGTGAAATTCTCCCTCGACACAATTCAAACAAAAATGTTTCCATGGTGTGTATTGTTGTTCATTTTCATCAAATAAACAAAATTAAACCAAGAGTTAATCATTAAAGACAAGAAATGAACATAAAAGATGCCTCAGCGCAAGTGTTAATGTTAGTAAAAGAGCCCAAATTTCAAAAAATATTGTGAAAAACAACAATCTTCCATTATAGAGTGAATGTTTGAGGTGTATAGAAGGCTTTTATTTCATTTTTAGAAATTTTAATTTTTCACATTTTTCCATGAAAAGTGCCAATACCCCCCCTTTGGGTTCTAGGTGAAATTCTCACTCGACACAATTCAAACAAAAATGTTTCCATGGTGTGTATTGTTGTTCATTTTCATCAAATAAACAAAATAAAACCCAGAATAAATCATTAAAGACAAGAAATGAGCAGAAAAGATACCTCAGCGCAAGTGTTAATGTTAGTAAAAGAGCCCAAATTTCAAAAAATATTGCGAAAAACAACAATCTTCCATTATAGAGTGAATGTTTGAGTTGTATACAAGGCATTTATTTCATTTTTAGAAATTTTAATTTTTCACATTTTTCCATGAAAAGTGCCAATACCCCCCCCTTTTCCATGAAAAGTGCCAATACCCCTTTGGGTTCTACACGAAAATCACCCTCGACACAAATCAAACAAAAATGTTTCCATGGTGTGTCTTGTTGTTCATTTTCATATAATAAACAAAATAAAACCCAGAATATATCATTAAAGATAAGAAATGAGCATAAAAGATGCCTCAGCGCAAGTGTTAATGTTAGTTAAAGAGCCCAAATTTCCAAAAATATTGCGAAAAACAACAATCTTCCATTATAGAGTGAATGCTTGAGGTGTATAGAAGGCATTTATTTCATTTTTAGAAATTTTAATTTTTTACATTTTTCCATGAAAAGTGCCAATACCCCCCCCTTTGGGTTCGAGGTGAAAATCTCACTCGATACGAATCAAACAAAAATGTTTCCATGGTGTGTATTGTTGTTCATTTTCATCAAATAAACAAAATAAAACGCAGAATAAATCATTAAAGACAAGAAATTAGCTTAAAAGATGCCTCAGCGCAAGTGTTAATGTTAGTAAAAGAGCCCAAATTTCAAAAAATATTGCGAAAAACAACAATCTTCCATTATAGAGTGAATGTTTGACGTGTATAGAAGGCATTTATTTCATTTTTGAAAAATTTTAATTTTTCACATTTCTCCATGAAAAGTGCCAATACCCCCCCCTTTGGGTTCTAGGTGAAATTCTCACTCGATAAAATCAAACAAAAATGTTTCCATGGTGTGTATTTTTGTTCATTTTCATCAAATAAACAAAATAAAACCCAGAGTTAATCATTAAAGACAATAATTATGACCATAAAAGATGCCTCAGCGCAAGTGTTAATGTTAGTAAAAGAGCCCAAATTTCAAAAAATATTGCGAAAAACAACAATCTTCCATTATAGAGTGAATGTTTGAGGTGTATAGAAGGCATTTATTTCATTTTTAGAAATTTTCATTTTTCACATTTTCCATGAAAAGTGCCAATACCACCCCCTTTGGGTTCTAGGTGAAATTCTCACTCGACACAATTCAAACAAAAATGTTTCCATGGTGTGTATTGTTGTTCATTTTCATCAAATAAACAAAATTAAACCCAGAGTTAATCATTAAAGACAAGAAATGAACATAAAAGATGCCTCAGCGCAAGTGTTAATGTTAGTAAAAGAGCCCAAATTTCAAAAAATATTGCGAAAAGCAACAATCTTCCATTATAGAGTGAATGTTTGAGGTGTATACAAGGCATTTATTTCATTTTTAGAAATTTTAATTTTTCACATTTTTCCATGAAAAGTGCCAATACCCCCCCCTTTGGGTTCTACACGAAAAACACCCTCGACACAAATCAAACAAAAATGTTTCCATGGTGTGTATTGTTGTTCATTTTCATCAAATATACAAAATTAAACCCAGAGTTAATCATTAAAGACAAGAAATGAACATAAAAGATGCCTCAGCGCAAGTGTTAATGTTAGTAAAAGAGCCCAAATTTCAAAAAATATTGCGAAAAACAACAATCTTCCATTATAGAGTGAATCTTTGAGGTGTATAGAAGGCATTTATTTCATTTTTAGAAATTTTAATTTTTCACATTTTTCCATGAAAAGTGTCAAAACCCCCCCTTTGGGTTCTAGGTAAAATTCTCACTCGACACAAATCAAACAAAAATGTTTCCATGGTGTGTATTGTTATTCATTTTCATCAAATAAACAAAATAAAACCCAGAGTTAATCATTAAAGACAAGAAATGAACATAAAAGATGCCTCAGCGCAAGTGTTAATGTTAGTAAAAGAGCCCAAATTTCAAAAAATATTGCGAAAAACAACAATCTTCCATTATAGAGTGAATGTTTGAGGTGTAAAGAAGGCATTTATTTCATTTTTAGAAATTTTAATTTTTCACATTTTCCATGAAAAGTGCCAATACCCCCCCCCTTAGGGTTCTAGGTGAAATTCTCACTCGACACAATTCAAACAAAAATGTTTCCATGGTGTGTATTGTTGTTCATTTTCATCAAATAAACAAAATTAAACCCAGAGTTAATCATTAAAGACAAGAAATGAACATAAAAGATGCCTCAGCGCAAGTGTTAATGTTAGTAAAAGAGCCCAAATTTCAAAAAATATTGCGAAAAACAACAATCTTCCATTATAGAGTGAATGTTTGAGGTGTATACAAGGCATTTATTTCATTTTTAGAAATTTTAATTTTTCACATTTTTCCATGAAAAGTGCCAATACCCCCCCCTTTGGGTTCTAGGTGAAATTCTCACTCGACACCAATCAAACAAAAATGTTTCCATGGTGTGTATTGTTGTTCATTTTCATCAAATAAACAAAATAAAACCCAGAGTTAATCATTAAAGACAAGAAATGAGCATAAAAGATCAAGCAGCGCAAGTGTTAATGTTAGTAAAAGATCCCAAATTTCAAAAAATATTGCGAAAAACAATAATCTTCCATTATAGAGTGAATGTTTGAGGTGTATACAAGGCATTTATTTCATTTTTAGAAATTTAAATTTTTCACATTTTTCCATGAAAAGTGCCAATACCCCCCCCTTTGGGTTCAAGGTGAAATTCTCACTCGACACAATTCAAACAAAAATGTTTCCATGGTGTGTATTGTTGTTCATTTTCAACAAATAAACAAAATAAAACCCAGAGTTAATCATTAAAGACAAGAAATGAGCATAAAAGATGCCTCAGCGCAAGTGTTAATGTTAGTAAAAGAGCCCAAATTTCAAAAAATATTGCGAAAAACAACAATCTTCCATTATAGAGTGAATGTTTGAGGTGTATAGAAGGCATTTATTTCATTTTTAGAAATTTTAATTTTTCACATTTTTCCATGAAAAGTGCCAATACCCCCCCCTTTGGGTTCTAGGTGAAATTCTCACTCGACACATCTCAAACAAAAATGTTTCCATGGTGTGTATTGTTGTTCATTTTCATCAAATAAACAAAATAAAACCCAGAGTTAATCATTAAAGACAAGAAATGAACATAAAAGACCCCTCAGCGCAGGTGTTAATGTTAGTAAAAGAGCCCAAATTTCAAAAAATATTGCGAAAAACAACAATCTTCCATTATAGAGTGAATGTTTGAGGTGTATAGAAGGCATTTATTTCATTTTTAGAAATTTTAATTTTTCACATTTTTCCATGAAAAGTGCCAATACCCCCCCTTTGGGTTCTAGGTGAAATTCTCACTCGACACAATTCAAAGAAAAATGTTTCCATGGTGTGTATTGTTGTACATTTTCATCAAATAAACAAAATTAAACCCAGAGTTAATCATTAAAGACAAAAAATGAGCATAAAAGATGCCTCAGCGCAAGTTTTAATGTTAGTAAAAGAGCCCAAATTTCAAAAAATATTGCGAAAAACAACAATCTTCCATTATAGAGTGAATGTTTGAGGTGTATAGAAGGCATTGATTTCATTTTTAGAAATTTTAATTTTTCACATTTTTCCATGAAAAGTGCCAATACCCCCCCCTTTGGGTTCTAGGTGAAATTCTCACTCGACACAATTCAAACAAAAATGTTTCCATGGTGTGTCTTGTTGTTCATTTTCATATAATAAACAAAATAAAACCCAGAATATATCATTAAAGACAAGAAATGAGCATAAAAGATGCCTCAGCGCAAGTGTTAATGTTAGTAAAAGAGCCCAAATTTCCAAAAATATTGCGAAAAACAACAATCTTCCATTATAGAGTGAATGTTTGAGGTGTATAGAAGGCATTTATTTCATTTTTAGAAATTTTAATTTTTTACATTTTTCCATGAAAAGTGCCAATACCCCCCCCTTTGGGTTCTAGGTGAAAATCTCACTCGATACGAATCAAACAAAAATGTTTCCATGGTGTGTATTGTTGTTCATTTTCATCAAATAAACAAAATAAAAACCAGAGTTAATCATTAAAGACAAGAAATGAACATAAAAGATGCCTAGGCGCAAGTGTTAATGTTAGTCAAAGAGCCCAAATTTCAAAAAATATTGCGAAAAACAACAATTTTCCATTATAGAGTGAATGTTTGAGGTGTATAGAAGGCATTTATTTCAATTTTAGAAATTTTAATTTTTCACATTTTTCCATGAAATGTGCCAATACCCCCCCTTTGGGTTCTAGGTGAAATTCTCACTCGACACAATTCAAACAAAAATGTTTCCATGGTGTGTATTGTTGTTCAATTTCATCAAATAAACAAAATTAAACCAAGAGTTAATCATTAAAGACAAGAAATGAACATAAAAGATGCCTCAGCGCAAGTGTTAATGTTAGTAAAAGAGCCCAAATTTCAAAAAATATTGCGAAAAACAACAATCTTCCATTATAGAGTGAATGTTTGAGGTGTATAGAAGACTTTTATTTCATTTTTAGAAATTTTAATTTTTCACATTTTTCCATGAAAAGTGCCAATACCCCCCCCTTTTGGTTCTAGGTGAAATTCTCACTCGACACAATTCAAACAAAAATGTTTCCATGGTGTGTATTGTTGTTCATTTTCATCAAATAAACAAAATAAAACCCAGAGTTAATCATTAAAGACAGGAAATGAGCATAAAAGACGCCTCAGCGCAAGTGTTTATGTTAGTAAAAGAGCCCAAATTTCTCAAAATATTGCGAAAAACAACAATCTTCCCTTATAGAGTGAATGTTTGAGGTGTATACAAGGCATTTATTTCATTTTTAGAAATTTTAATTTTTCACATTTTTCCATGAAAAGTGCCAATACCCTTTGGGTTCTAGGTGAAATTCTCACTCGACACAATTCAAACAAAAATGTTTCCATGGTGTGTCTTGTTGTTCATTTTCATATAATAAACAAAATAAAACCCAGTATATATTATTAAAGATATGAAATTAGCATAAAAGATGCCTCAGCGCAAGTGTTAATGTTAGTAAAAGAGCCCAAATTTCAAAAAATATTGCGAAAAACGACAATCTTCCATTATAGAGTGAATGTTTGAGTTGTATACAAGGCATTTATTTCATTTTTAGAAATTTTAATTTTTCACATTTTTCCATGAAAAGTGCCAATACCCCCCCCTTTTCCATGAAAAGTGCCAATACCCCTTTGGGTTCTACACGAAAATCACCCTCGACACAAATCAAACAAAAATGTTTCCATGGTGTGTCTTGTTGTTCATTTTCATAAAATAAACAAAATAAAACCCAGTATATATTATTAAAGATAAGAAATGAGCATAAAAGATGCCTCAGCGCAAATGTTAATGTTAGTAAAAGAGCCCAAATTTCCAAAAATATTGCGAAAAACAACAATCTTCCATTATAGAGTGAATGTTTGAGGTGTATAGAAGGCATTTATTTCATTTTTAGAAATTTTAATTTTTTTCATTTTTCCATGAAAAGTGCCAATACCCCCCCTTTGGGTTCCAGGTGAAAATCTCACTCGATACGAATCAAACAAAAATTATTCCATGGTGTGTATTGTTGTTCATTTTCAACAAATAAACAAAATAAAACCCAGACATAATCATTAAAGACAGGAAATGAGCATAAAAGACGCCTCAGCGCAATTGTTAATGTTAGTAAAAGAGCCCAAATTTCAAAAAATATTGCAAAAAACAACAATCTTCCATTATAGAGTGAATGTTTGAGATATATAGAAGGCATTTATTTCATTTTTAGAAATTTTAATTTTTCACATTTTTCCATGAAAAGTGCCAATGCCCCCCCCTTTGGGTTCTAGGTGAAAATCTCACTCGTACCAATCAAACAAAAATGTTTCCATGGTGTGTATTGTTGTTCATTTTCATCAAATAAACAAAATAAAACGCAGAATAAATCATTAAAAACAAGAAATGAGCTTAAAAGATGCCTCAGCGCAAGTGTTAATGTTAGTAAAAGAGCCCAAATTTCAAAAAATATTGCGAAAAACAACAATCTTCCATTATAGAGTGAATGTTTGACGTGTATAGAAGGCATTTATTTCATTTTTGAAAAATTTTAATTTTTCACATTTCTCCATGAAAAGTGCCAATACCCCCCCCTTTGGGTTCTAGGTGAAATTCTCACTCGACACAATTCAAACAAAAATGTTTCCATGGTGTGTATTGTTGTTCATTTTCATCAAATAAACAAAATAAAACCCAGAGTTAATCATTAAAGACAAGAAATGAACATAAAAGATGCCTCAGCGCAAGTGTTAATGTTAGTAAAAGAGCCCAAATTTCAAAAAATATTTCGAAAAAACAACAATCTTCCATTATAGAGTGAATGTTTGAGGTGTATAGAAGGCATTAATTTCATTTTTAGAAATTTTAATTTTTCACATTTTCCATGAAAGGTGTATTATTTGTATATCTTGCCAGATTATAAAGTTATGCTGATTACTGAGATGAACTAATGCATGAAGTTCAAGAGATGGTTGTATTTTTCATATTGCTACACCTTCATGATTTTTTGCAA